>NC_056477.1:1101003-1132365 GCF_008729295.1 Plectropomus leopardus | reverse complement strand
TCTCACACACATACAGGCCATGCTCTCGCGCTCTCACGCACATACAGGCTGCGCTCTCACACACATATGGGCCGTGCTCTCACACACATATGGCACATGTACAAAACATGGTAATCCCACAGGTGTCAGCGTGAGAGCTCTGCCCTCGCCCGCCTTGCTGTGCGTTTGGCTGCAGTGTGTGAAGAGCAGCCATCTGGTTGTGAGGAGAACTCGTCCTCTGGCTCGCTGTTCTCACACATAAACCAGCGTTGTGTGTATTTTTATTTTTTGTTGTCAGAAGGGCCGACATGTTTTGATTGTTTCCATTCTGAGCTCAGGCTGCAGAGATCACTTGCAGAGCTTTTATTCGACCTGTAAGACGTCCGGAGTGGGGGCGTCTTGTTGAACCGCTGATCTGAGGTTTGCAACCATGACAACCAGAGTTTGAGTCCAGATGGAGACGATTTTTATATGCTGCTCGTCCTTTCAACCACCAATTAAGGTGAATAAATAAAAACATGAAGGATATCGTGCAGAATACCTGTTGGTTATGTTGTCTAATAACATTCACAGCATACAGAGACTTTAAATACAACAATGTTGGAGAATTCTGCAAAACTACAGATAATCTTAGGTTAGAATAAAACCCCATATACACTCTGCAATTATGAGCTGTCCCAGAATAAGGGGGCGTTTTCATGGAAACGGTCTTTGCATTAAACTTTTGTTGAGGTTTGGCCTTTTGTTCCCATGACAACGGCCTGAACGGCCTTTTGAGGGCCTGAAAACGCAATCTTTTGAAAATACCACTACTTCTGCCAACGATCCTGTGAGAGCCGTAACGTCACGGCCGCACTTCACACAGTCGGTCTTCTTCTATGGTGTTTCATTACAAAGTTACATGATTGATTGATTGATTGATTGATTGATTTCTTATTTTCGTGTCATGTGCACAATGTGCCCGACCCTCATGGGTTTATAAGACACCAAAATTGCTGTTGCAGAAGTCAAACAATTCATCGCATTTCATTTCATTACAGGGAGTATAAATTATTTTACAGCTCAGTCTTAAAGAAATATTCTGCCTTCTTTCCCGACCTTTGCAACAAAACAAAGTTCCCTTCCTGAAGCACAACTCAAGTTTTAATATAAAGTTACAATATCTACATATCCCTCATGTCTTCATCAGCGTCATCCAGCAAAGGCCAAATATCCAATGTCCAGAATATCCAGACAGAATATGTCATATTTGGGAAAACAGTGAATTATTAGTGTGCATGTAAACAAATATTCACAGCAAGATCGAGCTTGCTATGACGACAGCAGTGCTTGTAGATGCAGCAGCCAGAGGCTCCTGAAATCTTTGCTACTTTTTTTGCTATATTTTTCTATTTTTTTTCGACTCCACGACACCTTCTGCTGAAGCACGACTTTTCTTCAACAGAAAAGCACTTATCAACATCGAGAAAAGTTCTGTGAGTTTTGGACTGAGTGCTGCAGACTGCGAGAGGATCCCCACCAACAGCCAGCGGCCAGTCAGACCAGAGGGGAGAAACAAAACCAAAAGACAAAGAAAGGAGGAAAGCCGGCATCAGGGCGAGGCTGACCCAACATGGACTGAGAGCTGTTCCTCTGCCAACCACAGACATTAACCCCTAACATCTCGGATCAAGCTGTTACACTGGATGGCTGTTACACAATTCAAAAAACGCAGCAACATGCCGAACAGTCATAACTGCTCTTACCACAGCCCAAACTTGAACTTTGAAAAAAAATAAAAAAATAAAAATCTTTCCTTTACTTTTTAAAATATACTTTATATTATTTTTGGAGGCATTTTTCTTTTATTTATTTATTTTTTACGCACTTTACTTTTTGTGATAGGATTGCATTCAGTTTCATTGTACATGTACAATAAAAATAAAGATATTCTGCTGGTGATTTTAATCAACTCCTCCGTCAACTCCAAATATTTAGCAGGATGAAGGACAGATTGTAATTTTGAAAAAAACCCTTTCTTTCACTGTGTAAACTGGCAACAGAAGGGGGGGAAGGTAGATTTGCCAACGTGTGCACTTTGTCCTGCTTCATTCACACAGAATCAGTTGTTCTTTTTCACAGAAAAACAAGAAAATTCATGCAAATGAACCAAACCAGAGTTTCATTTGTTTGCAGTAGCATAATTGCACCAATTTATGACACCTCGTCTGACAATAACTCTGTGTGTTGATTTAAAGATTTCAGCAGCAATTCAACATTCAATATAAAAAAAACCCCCAAACCCTTTAATGTGTTTGATCAGCGGAGCGTCTCCACCTCAGGAGGGACTCAGGATGCTCGTGTGCAGAATAATTACCTGCTGTCGCCTCATTATGATCACGCTCTGACAGCAGCAGCGTGAGGTCACGGCTGGAGTAAACAACCCAGCGCACCCTGATTCCCGCTAAATATTCTCATTATTTTTAAACGTGTGTGTGAAGTTACAGAGGGGAGGCTGACCTGAGTGAAGCGTCAGTGCTGAGCGTGTTCACGGCGTGACGGCGCTCCGCCTGCTGTGTGCTGCACCAGCTCGTCCTGACATCCTCGGCTGCTGTAAACAAAAACTCCCATTAAGGTGTTTGTGAAGAAACGTCAACCTAAAAACAAATAAGCTGCATAATGTGTCATGTTTTTAATCTTACGCAGAGATGCTGACAGACTGTCACATCCTCCCCATCAAAGGAAACTGACCAAAAAGTTTTTGACGGTTTCTGGTTTTGACGTCTTGAATTAATCTCCAGGAACAAAATGATAACGGAATATAAAACAAGATGTTACGCTCTAGATATCCGTCTGCGTCTGCTGTCGGCGTTCAGGATGTCAACACAAGCACGTGATGGGATTACGTGACAAAGCACGCGGTTATATTTATGCAACAAAAGGATCAGGCTACAAAGGCACGGATGGTTAGGCTTAGAAAAAAACGGTTGCTGTTTTCTGTCGCGAGGAAGATTTAGAAAACGGTAACATGCAGAAATATAAATGGTCAGCCAATGACATGCTGCCTTCACGGCAAAAATATCACATTTACCATCAAGTTTGCAAGTTGCGGACACAGCAGCCCTCCAGAGTCGCAGTTAGCTCATTAATGACTCAATCACAGAGACGTTTTCAAAGGTGAGAAATGCTGCATCACACGTACACACTCATAAATAATGACCTAAACTCTTCCATCTCCGTGAAACAGCTTTACAGCTTTTGTTACAAAAAAGGCAGCATGAAATGACAGGCTTAAAAAAGGCGCGCTGCTCAGCATAAACCTGAAGACAAAGCAGTTCAATCAGTTATTTAGTTCATGCCGCAGCAACGTAACCTCCTAATAATTCATGTCCTCCTGACTTTCAGAGGCACTTCACTGAATCTTTAATAAAAGCCGTGTTCTCCGCGTGCGGACGTCGCCGCCGTCTGAACTGCTCCAGTTCACTTTTTTCAGAGTACACTTCTGTTGCACCCTGGGAACTCCACACGCTCCTGTTTGCTGAACCTTTAAAACACTGTGTGCGTTATTCAGCGTCTAAGTGCTTCATTAGCTGCCGTTAATTTCCAAAATTATAGCTGTGAGTCCTCCATCACGGCGGCGTGCGCGGGGGCCTGCGGGTTTTATCTAATGAACTGTGACCTCCTCTGTTAGAGCTGCAGGTCACTGAAAACCTTTCGTCAAGGTAATCAGGAATTCTTTCCTCCGAGCGGCTCAAAGTCACAGAGGCGTGAAGCCGCTCTGTACGTGAACAAAAGCCGCTCACACCCAAACGCAGGCCGCTCACACCCAAACGCAGGCCGCTCACACCCAAACGCAGGCCGCTCACACCCAAACGCAGGCCGCTCACGGCCGACCGAGGCCGCTCACACCCAAATGCAGGCCACTCACGGCCGCTCACGGCCGAACGAGGCCGCTCACGGCCGACCGCAGGCCGCTCACACCCAAACGCAGGCCGCTCACACCCAAACGCAGGCCGCTCACACCCAAACGCAGGCCGCTCACGGCCGACCGCAGGCCGCTCACGGCCTAGCGTGTTTCAGCGTAAATCCCTCTGATGACGGCGAGTTTTATTAAAAAGGATAAAAGTCGGCGGAGCAGAGGAGGACGACTCTGAGGTCACAGCGCTCTCTCCTCGCTGTGTGTTTGTCGTATTCATCGCTTGTATCAACAACAACGTGTAGGAGCATCCTGAGGGCCATTTCTCTAAATACTGTCGGATTCTTTATTTGCTTTTGTAATTTATTTTGAGGTAAAATTCTCCTATAAACCTCTATAAACGTGGTTTTCTGTATCTCACCTGCACAATCGGCTTCTATTTTGTTGTTGTTTTGATGTTTTGTTTTTACTGTGCAAATAAATAAATGAAGTTAAAAAAGAAAAACAACCATGAGAAGGACATGAGCAACTTAAGAAGAAAAATGACTCCAAAAGTACCAAGAAATTTAGTAAAAAGAAAAAATCCCCCAACATGATTATTACAAAAAACCCAAAACAAAAACTAAACTAAAAACAAAACAAAGCAAAAATCCTCATGAAAAAAAAATATCTGGAAATACAAAAAAAGGACAAGTACATGGAAATTTACGCTGTAAATTTGTCTGCAACTGTGAAACTTGTTGAAAAGTTGTTTGCTTTGTTTATATTTTTATAAATGTTTAAGGAAAATATCAAGATATCGTTAAAAGTTTGATTGCATTTCATGTTCTTGTTCCTGCAGACAGAAGACACGTTTCCACTCCTGAAAGTGCATCTGCTGACATCAAAGACAATTCAGAAACATAAGAAGCCCGTTAGACGCTGAATACTCTGATAATCAGCCCTCAAAGTGAGGAAACTCTGAATAATGTGTAAAAGTATTCTTAGAAACCTGACTGTCCTCCACATTTCTGCATGAGTCATTTTTTGAAAATCACATTTTCTCCTATTTTAGGATTAAATTCCCCGAGTCTTTGCTGGAAAAACTAAATGAGCTTTCACTGACACACACACACACACACACACACACACACACACACACACGGTGCCTGGCAGCAGCAGTGTGGTAAAGCAGAACCAGCTAATCAGTCCTAAACTAATCTGTTTCTAAAATAGCCCGGGTCGAGCGGCGCTGCCTGTCCTCGCAGACGCTAACACGCCTCACACGCAGCAAATTGATTTCTTGATTAATCTCACCTTGCCTGTGATTGGCGCCGCTGATTGACGGCTTAGTGATTTCCCACACTGATTCTGGCGGCGGTGATTGTTGTGTTGGCACAGACTTCATGTGAGCTCAGATTTAGATTTAGGGAAATGGGAGCGCGGAGAATGAACGTCTTTACCTCCACAGAGGAGTAAACTCTTCTCTGCAGAAACAGCACGCAGAAATGTTTTCTTTGTTCGGTTTTCTGTTCAGCAAAAACACTGACGAGCAACAACTGTCAGAAACGTGTGAAGTCGGACTGTTTGCGATGTCACACTGTTCACCATGAAATAAAATACAATTGATAGAAACACGTGAATTTTGAAAAGACTCCCATTTAACACAAAAAGTGGTATTTCAGGTGGTTCAAAAAAGGCATATTTGTCCAAACTGCAGTGGAAAACCTCCTTAGTCTTTTCTAGGTCACATGATGCTATGAGGTCACATGACGCTGTGAGGTCACATGACGCTGTGAGGTCACATGACGCTGTGAGGTCAAATGATGCTGTGAGGTCACGTTTTTAACCCACAATTCCTCTGTGAAATCGTGGACTACATCTCCCAGAAATCCCTCATATGTGGCCGCTTCCACATATAAGGGGCTCGCCTTTCCATCATGGCTCCATAACACGCCTACGTGGCCTTGGATTGGAAATAATGATGGCTAGTGCAGTGGCTGCAATAGAAATAAAGCTGCTAATGTTTTGAACATCCGTCGCCATGGTTACTAGGAAATGTAAATACAGCACAGCTGAGCACACACACACACATACACGTCAACATCAATAATAGGGGACTATAATGCTTTACTATCCAAGTGGGAACTTTTATTAGCGGCCATTTTAAAAATACAAAACTAGAATTGAAAATGTACTTTTGAGGTCTTCTTTCACAATCATGACGGCTAGTGCGGTGGCTGAAATAGAAATAAAGCTGCTAATGTTTTGAACATCTGTCGCCATGGTTACTGGGATGTTATCACAAGAGGAGAACTCACACAGCATAATTCGAATAATTCTTGTAAGTTTGTAAATATGTTAATTAAATTTCCTCATTGTGCTGTTAGAAAATGTAATCTCCCCACATTTGTAAATACAGCACAGCTGAGCACACACACACATACACACACAGTAAGATGATTATGGAGAAACACGTCTGTGCGCTCCTGTGGAAACTTGTTGCGATGACTGGAGGTGGGGAACTTGTCGAAATAATCACCAGAGGAGGCAGAAACTTGGCGCTGACGCGTAAACGAGCGTCTGTGAGGGTGTAAAATCACACACATCCTCACACACACACACACACACACACACACAGGGTAACAGATGGCAGGTGCTGTGGAGATTTGTGATATTAATTCAGTCCCATACGTTGGAGGTTTAACAGCTTCTGTTCTCCAATAAATCACAAGCCCAATTTCTTAGGGAGCAAAACAACACTTGAGAGGAATTCATCACGAGGAGCAGCTGCAGATAGTTTTTTATTTTGTCGAATCGTGCGCACTAAATGTATTTGTAATGGATTGTGTTTCGCAGCTTGTTTTCACCTTTGTGTTCTTTTTAAATTAAATCTCAACCTTTAAAGAGAAGAGAAAACTATTTTTTTATCACTGTCTTATGTTTAATGTTTCTCATTAGATCACTCAGATAAAGTAGCAGTGTTTGCTGATAATAGTGACAAATATTTTGCAAGATTTTCTCATCCCAGTGCCATTTACGTTCACAAACTGACCACAGAAACTTCACTTGCTGACCTTCTCCGAGTCTGAGTGTTGGATAGTTTTTGGAGCAGATTCCTGACGCCTGCATGCTAATCTGCTCTAATATCTGATTAGCGTTAGTCCTTGGTGGAGCCCAGTGAACCCTCGAGCCTGTTGGTTAGAGAGCGAGAGGATTACTGTCTGCCTCACACACACACACACACACACACACACACACACGCATCCAAGTATGATTTCAGAAAACATGCGAACTTGCTCTCACATGAATAAATAAAAGGCATAATCACTCACACAGTTGAACTCATGAGAATGCAATAAACTATTACGCAGTCTTTTAAGAAAGCTACAGGTTTAAAGGGATAGTTCACCCAAAAATGAAAGTCAGGTGAAGTTTTATAGTTGCCAAAACACTGCCGGAGGTTCACGGAGAAAAAGGCATTGCACTCATCTCCCAAACAACTGGGCAAATGATGACAAGAATTCAAATGTTAAAAAAAATACAATAAAACCACAAAATGTCTCTATACTGCTCATCCGAAGTAACCCAAGTGTCCTGAAGCCCTAACGTGTCAAGTTGTTTTGAAAAACATCACTGGCGTCATGTTTTTGGTTGCGTTATAGCCTGTAGCTCTGAGTGTGGGAGCCACGTTTACGCCGCCCACACACACACAGAGACGTGGAGTTAGCAGCAAGTAAAGAGTCCCTTTGTTGTATTTAAAACTACAGTGTGTATGGTTTTATTATTATTATTATCAATATTTTTATTTTCACGTGTTATTATTCAGTATTGCCGTTATTGTTATCTCTCAATTGTCTGACATGTTTTATTGTTTGACAAAAATCTCTTTACTTCTGATGCTCTTCTGAAGGAGAAAACAGGTGCTTTTTTGTTATTAGAAGATAATTGAAAAATCAATAAAGATATTGCTGGAAAAAAATGGTAAGAATGTGATGTTTTTTATATTTAATGTTCTAAGCAAAATAAATTCAAAAAGAGCAACAGTAGCAATTTCTTATTATTTTACAAAATGTGATGAACAATTTAAAAAATGTAACGTCACTTCCTCAGAAACAGCATTCTCGTTTTTCTTATTTATATTTATTATCATTATCAACTATTAACCCTTTTTTATTGTGTTCTGTTACATTCTCCTTTTTTCTAATTTCAGGTAAAAAACTTTTTACTAATTTCTTGCTAATTTTTGGGTCATTTCTCATTAAGTTGTTCATTGCCTTCTTTCCACGCTTCTTGAGATGAATCATTTTTGTCAGGTTCAAAGGGTTAAAACAAATCAATCATTCTGAAGACAGAAAACGAACAAGTCGGCTGGTTTTTCTTCTTCGCAGGAAGTTCCTGTTGGATCTCTCCTCTAATTAGTGTCATTTCTGCTGCTCACTGGGTTTAATGGGATGCATACGTGTGCGCGTCTCTTTTCAAGTCTTGTCGTGTTTTCATCTGGCGAACATCAGAAGCAGCTCTTCACAGCGGCTCTGAAACGACGAGCGCCGCTTCCTGCAGGGCCGCAGTGATAGACTTAAAGCCGGAGACTTGTCCTCCTGTTCGACCTGTGGGGGGAAGTCCGCCGTTCTGGCAACTAAACGATCAATCTAACACGCCGAGAAATGCCATCCGATCAGCAGATTGGCCTTTCTGGATAAATCTCATTAACTTTGATACACGCAGTTCCCCCCGTCACTCATCGAGCCAAAATGTCAGCCGAGATTGGCACCTTTGCTCCGTCTGCACGGTGAATTCTGATGAGCCAATCAATGGGTTCAGCACCTGCAGTGGCTGCTGGGAAAAATAAGAGCTACCAAGTAAGAAAAGAGCCGGAGCAGATCTCCGAATCTGCGACCACAAAACAGACATCTGCGGAGAGGAGAGGCGACCCGAGCATCTATCTGGCATCCTACGGAAGAGGATTAGGGCCAGGCAGGAGGACGTTTTTTTTTTCATTATGCATGTTGAGAATAAAGTCAAAATGTAGAGAATAATGTTGAAATACAATGTCGAGAAAAATGTAGAAATGTTGAAGAAAAAGTCAAAATGTCGGGAATAGAGTGGAAATGTCGAGAAAAAAAGTCGAACTGTCAAGAATAATGTTGAAATACAATGTTGAGGAAAAAGTTGAAATGTTGAGAATAACGTTGAAATGTTGAGAATAACGTTGAAATGCCGAAATACTGCATTTCAACTTTATTCTCGAGATTTTAACTTTTTTTCCTCAACATTGTATTTCAACATTATTCTTGATATTTAGACTTTTTTCTCAACATGCATGATAAAAAAAATCTTCCTCCTGTCAAAAATATTTCTCCTGCCTGACCCAAATCCTCCTCTGCAGACATCCTGATCATCCGATTCTCTGACGGGAAGAAACTCAGCTGAGAATATTTCCAAAGAAGATGATAAAAAAAGACAGCAGGGCATTTTTCAGTGTGTTTTACTGAAAGTATGAAAGACAAAAATAAAAGACGGAGACAAAACAAGCAGCAGCGGCAGACGTGAGGTGAGAGTGAGGACGCTCTGTGTTCATCCTGCGGCTGTTTCCACTTTAAGCTTGAAAACGAGTCTTCAGTGTTTTTGCCTTCAGGGAGGGAACGAAAGTTTCAAAGATGAGAATCGTGCAAAAAGCTCTGAAACATTTCGCTTTGAAAGCAGCTGCTCGCAGAAACCCACAAACAGGGAATTATCAGAGAAACAGCGTGTTTTATTTGGCAGCTCAGACAGAAACGATCCCGCCATCGTCTAAATTTACTCTGTGGATGCAGCGTCAGAAAGCTCGACTGCCAACAGCATCAACACAGGCCCGCCGACTCTAACAGGTGATTTAAACGTTTCAAAATCTCAGCAAATGAGCTTGATTTCTTTCAAAAACATGAGAAGAAAGCAAAAGAAATGACCCCCAAATTAGTGAGAAATTTGTAAAAGGTGCAAGAAATTTTTCTGAAAACTTATTATTAAATAAAGAAACAAACAAACAAAACAGAAAAGACCTTCACAAAAGTGCTTAAAAATGATAATAATTCTGTTACATAATTTTACATATTTAATTATGACAATTAGCCAGCTTTTCAACTTTTTTGCACTTACAATGTTGGTAATTGCTTTTTTCCATTTTTTTTAAATTCAAAGGTTTGGATTAAAAAAATAGTTGAGTGTGCAGCGAGTGTGCAGAGGTGAGAGATGCACGCACAGCAAAGTGCTCCTGTAAACACAGCTGAGAGAAATTCAACCAAATGTTGTGGCCTTTGTTCTAACAGAGTCCATAAATAAGACAAAAGAGCCCATAAATCCAGAGCAGCGTTCTGTGCGGCACAACGGCCTCCCGAGGTTTTATTCGGCCGGCGCTGAGCTCGTCTTCCTGTTTCAGCCCGCTCTGAACTGCTGCCCGTTACTGGCTGGCGAGCGGCGGCTCGGCTCCTGCAGCCCGCAGTCACTCAGGCCTATCTTAATAGAGATCTCCCTCTGAGACACAACAACGGATTGAATCTCATCACTCTGCGCTGAGTGCCAGCCAAAAACAAAAGACGGTTACAAGTTAATACCTGGAGAGAGAGGGGGCGACACCAGGCAGCGGCACACGAATAAATATTCCATTTCAAGGCACGAGTTAAAGGTTTATAACAGAGGACTGAGTGGAAAAAAAAGAGGGATAAATCTAATCACGGTAATCGTGATTTGTACAGACTTGGTGTGTGAGAGCAACCCACTCTCACTCCGAACTCGACGAATAGCGACGCTCTGTCAGTGCTTTTGGTGCACGAGCGTGATGACAAAAGCAACCTTCTGCATCCACACTGGGCACGTCAATGTGCACCACACGGGCGGTCTAACTTGAGACCGCGACTGGACGGAACCGGTTGCGTATGCATGAAAAGCTGAAGGACGGCATCAGGTAATAACGGTGCCGGTAACCGTGTAATGCTGCTCATATGGCAGGCGGGTGTTCGATGCCAAAAACAACTGACTTTCGTGCAGGAGTCCTGTGATCGTTTTCGGGTTGCACTTAAAAACATAAAGGCTGTGGTGCACCATCCCACCACGTGCATATGTTGACATCACGGTAACGGCATCATAAGAGTAAAGAGCAGACGCAAACAGATACCTAAATCATCGTACGCAGACGCTGAGGGTCACGGACAGAGCGGCACCATGTGACGAGTTGGTGAGAGTCGAGGTGTCAGAAAACCTTAAAATTATTTAACATTTCATCTTTCATTTCATTGTTAAATTCACATGTTTTCAATAACGTGGTCAAAGTGAAGCCTTAATATTCAAAAAGATGACTTTGTACAGTATACAGGTACATTTCAGCTCCCCACTTTTACCGCAGCAACAATTTTTTGTGGCGTTAACACACAAAGCTGTCAACGCAGCCCGTTCTCATCCCAAAGTCATCAAATACTGCCGCTTTTGCAGTCATTCCAGCGCGAGTTCCAGACGTCAGAAGCTTCCTTTTATGTCTGCATGATACACCACCGGACGCTGTGAGCTGAGAACATGCCGGACAGAACCGCAGTGTTATTTCATGAAATAACACGGAAGCATGCATACACATATGTGGACAGTTGGCATCAGTCGATAACACGGCTGGACGGATCCTGCTGTGTCTGCATGTTACGCCACTGGACAGCATCAAGACGCTGCAGGTCACTACAAGGTGGGTGAGAGTGACTCCAGAGTTGTTTACTAAAGTTATACATTTAATCTATTTGTTCTCACGATTGTGACTGGCGTACGACATTTTTTCCCAAATTACGAGAATTTTGAGCCTCTGCTACAATAGCTTTAACATTATCAATCTGGCAACACTGGTGGCTTTTGGTGCTACGGTCGTATGCAAAAGAGTCCTGACGGATCAGACGGATGTGGTGAGTCCTGGATGAGAACGTGCTGGGTGGCCACGTGCAGCGTCATCTCACCATGTGCCGTCAGCTGTCAGTGAGCGTCTGTCATCCTGGTTTTTGCAGGTTACTTTTGCTACTCGGTGCTTCTCAACTATTTACTGGCCAATTCGGCATGCTGAATCAGCAGCATCAATAAGAGGAATTCCTCTGACTTTTATATTTGCATTCATCCCACTTTCTGCAGTCTAGCTCAGGATATATAAAAATGTTATCTTATCCTAGTCTTTAAATTAATGCACAGAAGAAACTCATGTTGTCACTGATATCAAAAATATTCAGACGACAGCGGCATGTTTGCCTCTTCACTTTAATGTCATTTCATTCGCCTGTGCAGAATTCAAGTGAAATGTGCTGACTGATACGATGCAGAGTGTGCCGTTTAATGGCTGATTCTCGATAATGTCGTTCACAGCTGTGAATGGTGTAACGCCTTTCCTTCCCCTTGATTACTGTAGTTACCTGTGGACGTTAATGTACATGACGAGCTGCTTTTACCGGTTTCAGCTCAGACTCATAGAATATTAATGCGTCGATCACCTGCTGAGTTCTCCTCTTTTGACACAAAATGCTGATTGACTAAAAATCCAGAGAGCAGTGTGAGTGAACAGATTACTAAAGACTTAAATCTGGGAGCGGATCGATTAAATTGGAGCTCTTTCCTGCTACTTTCCCACTGTCTCCTCTCCTCTGAAATGTTTCATCACTGGATTTACTTTTATTCCGAAAAAATGCCAGACATTTGATTTCAGAGGCCCGGTCTCAGCTACCATTAGAGCAACAGTAAAGTAATGTGATTTTCCTGTAAAGCCCTGTGTGCTGCCCTCTAACGTCTCTCCTCAGACGCTTCTCTGCAGGCATTAGGGCGCAAAACCCTGAAGCCCTCATAGATCACCCAGCGACATCGGAGCTATCCTTAAAAGCAGCCTCCTCCTAACGGTGTCTCGTATCTGAATAAAATAGGTCGGAGCTCAGCTGGAAGTTTCCACTGCCCCGGAAAGTGGAGGACCACGAGAGAGGTGCTTTTTGTTCAACTTCAAACCCATGAGATAGTTTGAGATCTACATCGATTCAATTACCAGAGTAAATGTACTTTTCTGCAAACCACTGATATGTTGCATTTGCATGCTATTATGAAACAGATATGGATCATTCAGCAACACTGTGGTTGACATAGTTAAGTTTAGACATAGAAAACATTTGGTAATGGTTAGGAAAAGGTAATCTTTTAGCGTTAAACACCTGATTTTCCAGGTACAGTCCCCGTTGGAAGAGCAGCAGTGTCTAAAAAAACCCCACCCCTTCTCGTGGCACTATCCACACTGCCTGAACGCTATGAAAAAATGCTGGAAACACAGCTACAAGTCCCGAAGAAACAGCCGAGAAGTCAGTGACAGGCTTCTAAAACACTCCCACATTTAAAAAAATGCTGACATACAGTAAAGAGTCCTGAAAAAACAACGTTTGTGGGCTGAAATGCCACTGGAAATACAGCAACAGGTCCTTAAAAAAACAGTTTGAGAGCAAGTTTTAAACACCATCATTTGGTGCCTGAAAACAACAACAAGCAGAACAACATGTAAATCTGCAGCGATCACAACAAAGCCGTGACTTAGGGACGGTTCTGTAGCTGCTGCTTCCTGACAGTTTGGGGAACGTTCCTCTGTAGTTCCACTAGAACTCAAACACAATATTATTTTCAGCATTATTTTTGGACAATTCAAGTTGACATAAGAAGATAAATTAAAAAAACAAAAACAAATATAAAATAGATTTTTCTGCAAGCAGCGATGAACGGGCCCTCACACCTCCGCACACCTCGGGGCTACTGGCGGGACTCTGACTGATGTGACCGTGTCTCTCTGAGAAAGGGCAAGACTTGACACACTTGACTTTTTGAATATGTTAAAGCCCTCAAAAAGGCAATTCATTTGAGAGAGAAAATAATAATAATAATAATAATAATAATAATTCCTTCAAATAATAATAATAATAATAATAATTCCTTCACCATTCGGTGCTCGGTTATCGGCTATCGGTATCTTATCGGCCACGAGAAGCTGGAAATGGGCAGTTTATTGTATCGGTTGAAATAATCATTATTTGCATCACTGGTTATGATATCTTCATATCTCTCTTAGGAGTCAAAGGGAACTTTTAAGCTTGACAGAAATAGTGATTTGATGTATATCGTGATATATATCGACTGATATGAAAAAAAAATTATCATGATAAGACTTTTTTCCATATAGCCCAGCCTATACCTAAATCCCATTGTTTGGTGTCTAAAAAGTGGCTGGAAACTCAGTTTTAAGTCGCTAAAAACTCCCAAGTTTGAGCGCTAAATGGTCACTTAAAACACAGTGACAGGTCCCTAAAAATATTCAAGTTTGATAAATAGAGAGACAGATAGATAGATACTTGTAGATAGATAGATTAATGGATAGATAGAATTGTCGGTTATATAACAGTTGGAGCTCTCTATCATTGCTCTCGCTGTCTTGATTAAAACGCCGTCTCTACAGAGTTAATTCAGGGGGTCAGTCACGTCCAGATTGTAGAGCCAGATATGAACGAGCCTGAGTGCAGCCGACGGGCTGCACCGACACACAACATAATTACAGTAAAAGGTCAACAGAGACCCAATCTGCTCTGATGGCAGGATGGGAAGTGCTGGCTGAGCTGCTGAGCCGCTGCTGCTCCTTTACCGAGCTGCTAAAACCTGACCAACGCCTCACAGCCTCTGCTGCCTCTCACACGAACCTGAGTTACTGTAATCACCTGCTGATCTGCAGCACTGACACACTGCTGCTGATCTGCAGCACCGACACACTGCTGCTGCTGATCTGCAGCACCGACACACTGCTGCTGATCTGCAGCACCGACACACTGCTGCTGCTGATCTGCAGCACCGACACACTGCTGCTGCTGATCTGCTGCAGCACCGACACACTGCTGCTGATCTGCAGACACACACCTGCTGATCTGCACCACCGACACACTGCTGCTGCTGATCTGCCGACCACTGCTGCTGCATCTGCACCACTGACACACTGCTGCTGATCTGCACACACTGCTGCTTATCTGCAGCACCGACACACTGCTGCTGATCTGCAGCACCGACACACTGCTGCTGCTGATCTGCACCACTGACATACTGCTGCTGCTGATCTGCACCACAGACACACTGCTGCTGATCTGAACCACAGACACACTGCTGCTGATCTGAACCACAGACACACTGCTGCTGATCTGAACCACAGACACACTGCTGCTGATCTGAACCACTGACCTGCACCACCAATGCACACACATGACAGGTGTAGGATTTCAGGATGTTTCTCAGATTTCAGGACATTTTTAGGATTTTAGGACATTAGACATTAAGTGTTTGCATGAAATCAAAGTACTTTAGCGTTGTGTGCTAACAGGAAATTATGCAAAACGTGCCAACAAACACGCAAAAATGTGTTTCCATTTATGTCTTTCGGGAGCTTTACTATTGCTCTTTGTAATTCAGTTTTGAGTTTGCATCTGTGAGCAGCTCCAGTATTTCCATTGTGCAACGACTTATTATATTTTGTATTCAGTGCCCTCTTTTGTCTCTCTCTCTTTTACTGTGTTTGAATTGTTTTTTCATGCTGCAAGTTTCCTCTTGTGGTCGTGTGGAGACGTGAACTGAACTGAGAACGGAACAGCACACTCAAAATTGCAGATTTAATATGCACACATCTACTGTTCACAATATGAATGCATAACATACATGCATTAATATCGTGTCTGACTTTCTAAATCGTCTGGTGTTAATGTCAAACACGCTGCTGTCAGTGCCGCTGCAGGAAACGGTAAATGCGCCCAGTTTCTTCTGTGACGGAGACACCTTGGGGGGTTGAGACATTAGATGTGAAACTTTTATAGACTGCAGTGTCGGTGGACTCTCTCCTGTGTTAAATCGCATCATTAGAACAGACCAATGACTTTTTATTTTAATAAGCCATAAAAAACACTATGAGGTCACACCTGCACATCATGCACACACACATGCAAGCAACACACACAATATACATGCAATGTAGCATCAATGTTTTATTTGGCACGCAGGCTGTTTTTCTCTTGTGAGATCCACCTGAGCTCCAAAACAACAAAGTAAAGCCGTGTCTTTTTGTGCGGCTGTCAGAATAAATTCAGCTGAACAATGTTTGTCTGCTCTTGTATTTCTTGACTTGCATAATAAGAACGACTGGTTGACTCAAACCAACATGCGCAGATAAAGACAGATTATATTGTTGATTTTCCACCTCTGTGGTTTTGAAATATTTGCTTTCTGGCAGAGTTTCATAAGACCGATACTACTCTTACATTTGTGCATTAAATATAAGGCTGAAGCAACAGCACGTTGGGGGCCGGGTGTTTGCTGTGACATTTTCAGGTGCACGAGGTCACTTTAAAACGCGGAGCGTAATCACTGTGATAAAAAAAGTCGGATGTGGATTTGCAATAATAAAGGCTGGAAGTTTACATATTTGGTGAAGTGGTGTTTATTTTGGTCTTTGGATCGATATGAAATCTTCTCTACCTCTTCACCCTCATGCGTCACTGTCTGCACCTTCTCTGACAACATACGATCCTTTAAAACTGAGCTCTTCTCTGTTTTCTCCCTCAGACTGCAGGTACATTCATCACCGTCTGTCGTACGCTCATGTGATTGAAAGAGAAAAAAACAGCCACCGCCCTCGCATCAGGCTGGGCGTGTCCGTCTGCTCTCCTGTCAGCTGTTTTCAGAATCCGTCTCTCTGCTGTTTCTCCGTTTTTTAGAAAAGAAAACGACTGAGCGACGCAGTCAGAACCTGCTGTTTAGTCTTTTTCTATATTTACATCCTTTTAAAGAAACTAAAAGCTGATATTTGCAAGATTTTACACTTTTGCCGATCACTGATTTGTTACATTTGTGTAGTTCATAAGTGGTGGATATGGTGAAACACTTTGTGTTTTAAATGTTCGTGCTTTGACAGTGCTGTTCGTGTTTGGTTAGGTTGGTCTAAAATACCACATTTGGTCTCTTCAAACACAGCTTGAAAAACCGTCACAAAACTGTCCAAAAAATCTACATTTTGGCTTTTTAAAAAGATAATTCATTAGAGCCGTGGCTCTTTAAGAGTCAAGCCAAATGAAAAGCCTGAAATGCACCTGCAGAAAGAATAAGAAGCGTTCGTGGTGTAGTCCTCTGAAATATAATATACATTTTTCTGTTTTGTGAATCCTGCACACACACAGGAGCGTGGCGACGTTCAGCAGTCAGTCCGAGAGAAAACACGAGGGAACAAAGCAGCCGGTGGAAAGTCAAAGCATCGATCTGACGCGCCAACCTCTGAAATCTTTGCAGAGAAAAATAAAAAGCAGTTCGTCATCTGTGAATATGGGCTCAAGTCTGTGAAAGTGTGGCCTCCAGAGCTTTCAGCCCACACCGAACTTCACCGTGGCGACCAGACGCAGCGCCGCACGCAGAGAATTTAATGAGCTGCGACAGACTTTAGATCTGGATCATCACACAGAGAAGCTTCTTTCTCCTTCAGATCTTTGTTTTCATGTACAGCTCGAGGAAAACCTGTCAGTTCCTGCTCGCTGCATGCATACTGTCCTTTCAAAATTTACTTTATATACTTCATGTTTAGGCAACAGAATAACCTGGTTAGACTGAGGAAAAAAGATCATGGTTTGGGTTTAAATAAGTACCTTTGTTACATAACTTCACATGCTAGGTAAGTTAACGGATTTATTACATGGTGTAATTAAAAAAACAGCCAGCCGTCACCAAGGTGACAGTCCCGGAGTTAAGAAGGCACCTTATTATGAAGTTGTATTGCCAGTATATATATATATATATATATATATATGTATGACAAACTTTCAACAGAGACGTGGTTGCCTGTTGGGCGTACCTTCGCCATGGTAGATTAGCTTTCAGCTCAGTTTTTGAGCATGTAGTCCTATTGAGGTTATTCTGAAGAATACTCTGGACAATATTTGTCACTGTTTTGGGCTGCTTCAGTAATAACAAACATACTTTTGCATAAAGCAAGCACATTAATCCACTCTTAAAAATCTTTTCCTAATTTAACCAGGCACCTTATGACCAGCTGACAAGTTGTTTTTTTTTTTTTAAAAGAAACCAATATTTTTTGTTATTATTATTATTATTAATATAATTTTCAGGTCTCAGAGGTTTTCATGCTTGTCAAAGGTGCCTGTGCACAGCACAAGAAAACTGATGATGGTCCAGGTGTTTAAATCAAACGTTAAAAGATTTTTGGGTTTGTTAAAGCGTGATGACTCATCTGATGTCATTACTGAGCGATGAGGACACTGATTTCTGTGTCAGTCCCATGTTGTCCTGACAGCCCTCTGACTCGCCCACCTTTGTGGCCAAAAACAGCATTTTCTTCCAGCTGAGCGGCTCCTGTCAGTCACTGCCAACAGGTCAGCCATGCCTCGGGATCGTTAAGGCTCTGAGGCGTCCCGGCGCCAAGACCTGCACCAATATCACGCTTCACAACCCCGTCAATACCCCGCAGCACCGTGAAGAAAAGTCCAACTCAACCTAAACGCTCCCAGAACACCACAGGACACATTCATTCACCTCGCTGCCCACCGAGGTCAAAGAAATCAGCTGTCGCCTGTCTGGAGGGAGCGTCTGAGTCCGTCAGTCACTCAGACAGCCTGTTAGCTCGTCAGACACGCACTTAGTCAAAAAGTCACGAGTTTCTCCGGAGCTGAGCTCACAAACTGTCCTCTGCTGTTCATCAGTCAGGAGTGATGAGCCGGTTCTGTGTCTATTTTTACTGCGCTGACAGGAACGTTAATATCTCCATTTTTACTGGGGAGATGCACGAACACATGTAAGAGCTCAGTTCAAGCACGATGCAACTGTACGATGCACCTGAGCTTTCCCGCCGGCTCCTTCAGTACCACGTTTTCTGCACCTGTAGATCTGTCCCTGCAGCAGCACAGCTGACTCACACGATGAGCTCGTTATGAAGCTGATCGTTTAATCCGGAGATCCCGAGACCCTGACGCTCAGAGAGGATTATACGCAGTACTGTACTGTATATTAAGGATTATTGGTTTTTATACTTTTGTGCAGTGTCAGTACTCACACTCATACTGCTCCGCACACAAAACGCACTTTCCAAAATCAGGCTATAAAAACACCCAAACAAAATATAAATATGATTTTCTACTTTCACTGAGTGTTTTAAAATTTCTTTTTTATTTTTATTAGCATCGGTCCTAATCATAAATATAAAATAATCATTATTTTTTAGAATTTAAACTCTTCTTTTAACTCTTTGTCATGATGCCACTTCGATATGGAGAAAAGTCTTATCAGGATCATTTCTTTCATATCAGTCAGTATGGATCTATATCACGATATACATCAAATCACTATTTCTGTCAAACTTAAAGGTTCCCTTTGACTCCTCAGTGAGATATGCAGATATCATAACCAGTGATGCAAATAATGATTATTTCAACCGATACGATAAACCGATAATTTCCATCTTCAGGTGTTTGATAAGAATCTGATAACCGATAACTTCTTTCTGTTTGGTTTTCATCACCTGAGGGTTTGAAAGGCTGAGATGTGCTGAGTACAGATGAATTTAATTTGAGCTTTTTCATTTAAAAAACGACATTTTAGACATTTTTTCCCTCTTATCTTCTTATGCCAACTTCAATTGTAGAGATCTAGTTACTTTGGAGCCCTAGAAGAGATAAGAATCACCGGTGGGACAATGAGAGAGGACATTCAGAGACACGGCGGGGACACCAGCGGAAACACGGACGGACAATGAGACCGGGGCGGACACTCGGAGACACCGGCGGACACTCGGAGACACCGGCGGACACTCGGAGACATTATGTTAGAAACCTACTGTGCCTCAAAATGCTGAAGCGCTGCGTTTACGGGACCTGCGAGTCTGACAGAAGAGACCCAAAAAGTTTCGTGTCAAATTTTTCACCTTCCTGAAAGCCGAAGACCCATTAAGAGAGATGCTGAATATGATTAAAACAGCGAGGAAGACAACGTGAGCAGCTGAGTCCGTCACAGGTTAATAAAACACCTGCGTTTGTCCCAAGGTAAGAGGCTAACTAACGTTAGCTTTGTCTGCTAAGCTAACGCTGGCTTTGTGTGCTAACGTTATGTAATGCTAACTTTGTCGGCTAACGTTAGCTATCGCTAGCTCTGTGTGCTAACGTTAGCTAATGCTAGCTTTCTGTGCTGACGTTAACTAACGCTATCGTTGTGTGCTAACGTTATGTAACGCTAACGTTAGCTATCGCTATCTTTGTGTGCTAACGTTAGCTATCGCTATCTTTGTGTGCTAACGTTAGCTATCGCTAGCTTTGTGTGCTAACGTTAGCTATTGCTAGCTTTGTATGCTAGCAGCGGGCTAAAACATAAATAATGAAAGCTTACTCAACGTTAGCTTAAAAACCAAACATATATTGACTTACCCAGCTGTACAAGGACACTGTTGATCCTGTCAGGGACGTATCCATGATTTCAGAGGTGAGGGGGACAGACTGTTCTTGTTTTTGAGTGATTTATCATCCTCTCTCATTCGGCTGCGTCGCCCTTTAGTGGCTAAAGAACCAAATGACCACAAACAGCCACAGTTTGGCCCCCAGGGACTGACTCAGGGTCTTTCAAATTATCACTAACCTTTACTATCAAAATCAAATGTTTGAGCTGCCCAGCTCTGGCTGAGTTGACACAGAATGACCTTCAAACATCTACAGTTTCCCCATAATTAAATATAATTTCCTTACTGACATTATTTATACTCTGTCCTCACCTGTGAAGCCTCTCTGTCCTGACTGCCGCGTGCTGTCTTCTATCTGCTGTTTGTTGCAAAAATACATTTAAAAATATGTGCAAACTGCAAACAAAAATTTCAAATAGAATTGCGAATAGTGGTAGTGAAAAAGCTGTGGAAGTCACTTTAATGCTATAGATATATTTTCTCAGTTGTAATCTGTCCTCACCTGTGAAGCTCCTGCATGAGCATTAGTGCTGCCTTCTGGTCCACCGTCTCTTCAAGATTAAAAACATAATCTCAAAGTGAGAACAAATTCTGCTCAGAAATTAAAGAGGAGTGGGTCTAATCCTAGCATGAAGCTAGCCAGCCATAGGTAACAATAATGTTGGTATTCTTGTTCACATCTTATTAATTCAACATAATTTAGCAAACGTTATCAACAGGAAACAGCATGACTCAACGTAGGTTTTTTTCAAAGGACTGCAGGTTTTTGGGGTCTTGCTGGTTGGTTTGTTGCACATTATTTGTGGTACTAGTGTTAAAACGGACAGTTCATAGCAGAGCTACGTGTCATAGGCGTCCTCTGCGTCCACTACGTGCCTGTATATGTTTATCCTGAATTGTAAAGCCGTGGGGTGCCTGACTCTTGCATGGTGAGCTTTTCGCTCTGCTTTAATGTTCTCTTCATTCACAAAACTCTGCCAACAACAGTAAGTTTTAAGGTGCAGTCTGAATATAAATATTTTGTTTATTTTGTTTATTTGTTTATTTACAGTGTATTTCAGACTTATTGTAGGAGCTGAACTGGAAATTCACTGATTACACTCAAATGCACATTCTGGACTAAATTCATGCGGTATGCATGAACACAGACAAAATGATGAAAACATGAAGAATGAAAGGAGCCTAAAAAGCACCAAACAGTCTCCTGCAGACTGGGACACCTTTGCAGTCTTCTAAGTTTAGTGTTGCCGCACTGTGCGGCATGGATCTGAATAAACTTTGGTACAACATCAAGTTTGATTCAGACTGTGCCATGACGTCACCAACTGACTCTCAGGCTACGACCTATGTCTGTCGACGTCCACACACGAACAGGTTGTCGTTGGCCGGCGTATCGCCACGTTTCTGCCACAGTGGTCATCTTTCATCTGAGATGGCACAAAATGGCACAGTGTGTACCGGGCTTCAGGGTTAAAAAGTGCAGAGATGCAAAGATACACTGACCACAGCAGAAACAGACCTGAATGCAACACAGTCACGAGTCTGTGCAGCTTCACGGTGTTCTGATTAACCTCACCAAACCCAAAACTCTGCTGCTGCCTGCTGTTGTAACCTGAAATGAGTACAAGCTCTTTGCTCCCGTTCAGGAGGAGGAAACGAAATGAAAACTCACTCTGAAACACACACATAGTGATTGTTGCTGTAACCACAGAGTTTCTGAGGATGGTTTGGAGAACAAGAGACTCTCGCTGATGTCAGAGAACATTATTCATGAGCAGCGAGGATCCGAGGCAGCTGTTTGGAGGTCGGCTGTGGCACACAGAAAACCATTTGTAGTGGTCAATAATGGAAAACACAGCCGAGTCGACAATGGAAACGAAGCCGCGCACAGACCTGAACCCTTTATTTAGACGAGCGCTGCTGTTTGTCACACTGCGCGACAGATCGACGGTCAGCCAATTAAAAAAACGAAACAGTCCTGGCGTCTGCAGGAGGAAGCAGTTTTCAGAGAGAGAAATGCCTCAGGCGGCTCAATAAACAGGTCGTCCCTGAGCTGTGCAGAGAGCTCGTCAAGTCAGAGTGCATGTTGCAGGAAAGTCTGCCATTTTTATTCAAGGTGACCAGCGGTGAACGTCTCATTCAAATGTAACAAAGAAATGTCGAAAAGTTTATGTATTACCATAAAAATGCACCAGCAACTGAAGAAGACAATATTATAAGTTTAGTTTTTCTGTTTCTGTTTCGCTGTTTTCTTCTGGTATGACGGAGCTTTCCACAGACAAGGAGACCTGTGTAACACCAGCCTGCTCTCGCTCCTCATACCAGGTCAATACACGGCAACACGTCATAATGTCCTCCGGCGTGTGATGGCACCCTTTATGCAGCTGCTCCTTTATGCAGACTTTTAAACTGCAGTAATGATCATCAAATCATCAAAACACCGTTTTCACCGTCTGTTTCTGCTGACATATATACTTAGCATGCGTAAAAAATTGGCAAGCCAGCGTTTCTCTAGATGTGCCGCAACTGACACACAGCTGAGACGCACCCACCCAAGTGCTGCTCGCTGTAACTTGTTAACATGGTGCCTAAAAAAAACAAATAGTTCACGCACTGCTGACTCGTTCTGTGTGAAACAGGCATCAGTGCGGTACGCAGTACGAGCGAACGTACGAGAGAACACGGCTGGACAGAGTTAGTCTCGTGCTCGTCAAACAGCGTCAGGTTATAAGAAATCTCCCAGTGTGCAGGAGGCTGAAAACGTCATGAGCAGAAAGGTCAGTGGCAGAGCGGCCCCATGGGAGGAGTTGGGATGAGAACGTGTTGGAGGGTTTGTCCTCCAGATTTCAGATGGACGCAGTTTTAACAGGCGTTACTGTGCTGGTCTGAGAAGGGTTAAACTATGTTTAATAACGTTACTGAATTCAGTCACATCTGCTCTTCTTTTGCTCTGAAGAAAGATGTGTCTGCAGCCCAAATTGACAATTTAGAGCCAACATCAGAATCACATTTTCTTAGAATAAAAAATAAACTGAGGATTTGTTTTCAAGCCCTCATCAGCCACAAAATGCTTCTGAATGAACACAAACAGAGTGAATTGTCTCTGTTTGTTTTCGTCCTCATTTCATCGAGCAGAAAACCTCCCTCCTCACCTCTTAAACAAACTCTGAGTGTCTGTTCTGTTCTGGCCGAGCGGCCCGCTGGCCGAAGCCAAAATCCTTCCCCGGCTCGCAGCAGGTGTTGTGAATATAAAGTAGAGAGGGAGTGCATCAGTCATTGGCCGCCTTCATTTGGTATGCAAAATAAAAATGAGTTATACAAAACGAGGCCTGGCAGGAGGCTGCGGAGGGGCTCGGATACAGCTGCACAGCAGAGTGGTGACAAAGTCCAAACAAAGCAAGTAATTCACTGAAAACACACCAACACACACACACAAAATGTCACAGCAAAGTCAGCTGATTCACTTTGAACTAATGAGTTCATCAGCTGCTTCAGTTGTCAGAGTTCAGATCTTTTATTGTCTCTCATGGGGAAATTTGGTCAGTAGTTGGTGGTACAGACGATTTAAAAATACAATTAAACGTTAAGCTTTGTTTAAAAATACAACTAATAAATCTAACTTCTCCCTTCTTCTTTTATAGAGCATCTGTGGCGTCCTCTGTGGCGTCCTCTGTGGCTTCCTCTGTGGCGACCTCTGTGGCGTCCTCTGTGGCTTCCTCTGTGGCGGCCCTGTGGTGTCCTCTTTGGTGGCCTCTGTGGCGGCCCTGTGGTGTCCTCTGTGGCGTCCGCTGTGGCAGCCTCTGTGGCGTCCTCTGTGGCGTCCTCTGTGGTGGCCTCTGTGGTGTCCTCTGTGGCGTCCTCTGTGGCGTCCTCTGTGGCGGCCTCTGTGGCGTCCTCTGTGGCGTCCTCTGTGGCGGCCCTGTGCAGCCCGCAGTGAGTCATCATTACAGATAAAACAAGCAGCCTGACGTGATGGGAGAATGTTAACTGTGATAAAACCATCAAAGACTGCAGCAGAATCTGTCTTTACTCTGCTCAGACCAGATATTCACACAGCAGTGTGTGTGAAAACCCAGTTTAGACGGAGAAATTACGTCTTGCACCTTCCCTTTGTGTGCTGGTTTTCAGATGACGGATGACTGACGAGCGATGGTGTCGAATGAACAAAAAATAAAAATCTCTCTTTTCACCGCAGACATTTCATCAGTCCTTGTGTCATTTTGTTTAAACACAAAGCATTATTAACTTTCTGAAAGCTTTTTTCCAAAAAACATTCATCTGTTGATTACTCTCATTTTGTGTTAACCCTTTGAAACTTGAGCAAATTAGCTTCATTTCTTTTAAAGACATGGGAAGGCAAAGAGCAACTTAAGAAATGACCCAAACATTATAAAATAAAAAATCTGAAAAGTAGCAAAAAAAGAGTGTTTTTATTGAAGTTCAGTTTTTAAGGACTTTGTGAATGTTTTTGTTCCCAATTTGTTTGGACGTTTTTTGAAAATTCAGATGCTTGTCAGCTCATCTCAAGTGTTTTTATTTCTGTTTCAGTGTTTTATCTCAACCTTCTTTTTACCTGCTGCTGAACTGAAGGAAAATAAAATAATCAGCCAATTTCAGCAGATTTCTCTCACAGCGAGGGGTCAAATGTAAACCGATAAAACCTTTAATTAGATTCTGAATAGTCATTTCAGTCATAGTCGTTTTAATTCCTGTTTCTGTCTCTGGGTGGGTGCTTTGAGTTGATCTGCAGTCGCAGAGCTTTCCGTGAGCAGCAGACCTGAGCTGATGCTGCGTTACACGATGACAAACACGCTGTGAGCAGCAGCACGCAGCCTGATGGGAGCTGAGACGACTCAAACGCCGTCAGAGCAGGAGAGCGCAGCCTGCAGCGCGCTTTCTGCTGGAGGATTTTGGCAGAGCGCAGGGTCTTCGGCTCCTTCTAATGCGTGACTCAAAGCTCTCTCTCTTTCTCTGTGTCTCCCCCTCTCACTCCTCCTTCCCCTCACTCTGCAGAGTGCAGCCAAACAGAAAGTAGCCTCTCGTCTCTGCTGTCATCGCCGTGGAGCCGGGCGGATGTTGGTGAGCGCTGCAGACGCTGAAGTGCAAAATTCAGCAGGGATCTGGAAAGTGTGAGAGAGTGGAGGAGTGAAGAGGAGAGGAGAGGCGCACTGTCTCCCTCCTTCACCTGCTGGGCTTTTCTGCAGCATCCTTCCACTTCATCATGGATCTCTGGAGTAAAAAAGTCTGGCGGATTATCACGCAGGTCACCCTGATACTTGTCAGCTCCTACGAGGGAACAGCAGGAGGTGAGTGCAGTCAGATTTTGATTTTTGGGGACAGTCGGGATCAGAGGTGGGGCTGTGGATGCAGCTGATGGTCAGTTTACACTGTCTGAAAAGTGTTACAGGTATTTTCTCACTGTTTGCAGAAACTTCAGTTTTCCATGGTGTGAAGTAACTCATGCAAATTAATGCTTTTGAATGGAAGCTAAATGTAGTGATTTATAAAATGCACGTTGGCATTTCTCCATCAGTTTATCACATATTGATGCACAGATTTTCATGCATTGCTCTCCACTGAGGCAGTGGGAGTCGGTGTAGGAAACATGTAGGCGTGGAGGGTGGAAGAGCTCCCTTTGAGCACGGCACTCACCTGCTTCAGTGGAGCTGCACAGGCTGCAGGAGTCTCTGGTTGAAGTTTGACTGCATGATTGAGGGCGTCGTTCTTATCGGAGGAGGTTTTTCTCATTTAATTATTCATGTTTTAGTTCTTCTCTGAGGGTTTGATGCTGATGTTTGGGTTCAAAATGCATTCAGGGTTGTTTCATACAGAGGAAGAGACCCAGAGTGTTCACCTGCCTCTGTTTACTTTTGTTAAGCACAAACTTTATTCTAAAATACTATCATTTAAATTTCAACTTTATTTTTCCTCTAATCTCATTTGTGGTGGCGTGTTTCATAAGCTTCCAGGAACCTTTTTTGTTTTTCATGCAGTTATTCTATTTCATTTTTGATTTGATTTCTCTCTCCTTGTTTGGTTATAAATCATTTCACACTTGTGTCCAACTTCTCTGCGTATTATACATCGGTGGTGATTTGGCAGATCGTGTTATTTAAGATATATGATTCACTGCTTCAGTGTTAAAGGAGCAGTGTGTCAGATTTAGGTTTAGTGGCGTCTGTCCTTGAGGACTGCCAGCCCGTTCTCTGCTGAACTTGTAAAATACCGCAGTGCTTTGACAGTGCTTTTGGGGTGCAACGCCGAACGCCACTTTTTGTATCAGGTTAAACCGCTGCTGGTAACAATGTAATAAAAGAGGCATAAAAGTCCCTGTGGGTGGTGGATTGATCCAACAAACCCCAGACTTTTATGCAGCAGTCCGGTGTTCACTTCCCGTCTGAATGTGATGTTTGTTTTCTACACCTTACCATGTGCCTCTTTTGCATAAACCTAACCGTCTGTGGCATGTGCGTTTGTTGCCGTTGGTCGCCATGTGCTTTTGTTGCTTAAACATAACCACGTGCAGTGTAATCCCACCATGTGTGGTGTTGACATCACGGTAGCGGCATCCTGCAACACCAACAGCAGACGCAGAAGGATACGTAGAGCGTAATATGTAGACGCAGAAGTCCACTGCAAAGCGGCAACATGTGACAACTCAGGATAACAACGAAGTGGGATTAGCAACCAGCTGAAACTTCTCCTGGTGAGAATCCCTTCAGCGTTCATTGTTCAGGAGCTTTTTACCAGGAGCCAAATTATCCACGGAGGTTTCTTCCTTCCTTAAAACACTAAAAAGACTAAATAACTCAGTTTCATCTTAAAAAAAACAAAACAAAACAAAACATGAATGTCTCTGTCAGGAGTGTTTGGTTTGTCCGCTCTGGGCTCCTGTAGATGTAAATGGACTTAAACCTGTACAATTTCAACATCACAGGGTGCAGCTTTATTATGATAATATGCAATTTATCACAATGTGCAATTAACCATGTGCAATTGATGTAAATATTTTGAGCGCTGACCATTTAGTTTTGCATCTTGTTTTTACTTTTTATATTGTTCTTGTTGCTTAAATTATCCTGTTGGAATAATACAAACTACCCTACCCTCACCAAGCGCACAGCCTAATTTGTGGTCCATGTTGGATCCTGATCACAGTGTGTTGATGGAAATGTCAGCGGAGGATCACTGTAGCAGTTTGCATGTGTCAAACACTGATAACTCAGCCCAAAGACGAGTGTGAGGGTAAATGTTTATCTGAGGCTGTAGAGGAATGTACTCTGAGCCAACATGCCTGGACAAATAAGATTTATTAAACATTTAGGGGGATGAAACGCCGCTGAGGGGCTGAGTGTGGGCGGAGCGGGGACACGCAGATTAATGGGAGATATTACCACGTCAGCTTTATATTCCCCCTGACGGACAACAGAAAACACTCACTGACTCTGTGAGCTTTGAAAGAGTGAATTAAAGAGATTTCTCCTCCCTGGAGGAAATGTTTTAGACTCAGCAGAGCGCCGATCAGAAGCCATAACCGACAGAAAAGAAGATGTCTGTCTGCAATCAATAAGTTCTGCCGGAGACCCTTCCTGCGCTGTCACGGAGCAAACACGCAGTACATCATCCATTTATTGTCTCTGCTGCGTGGACCTCTCTCCACATCGTCTTTGACTCTGTGTTCATGCCGAGCCACACGCCACGTCTCACTCGCAGAGGACGTGAAACAGTGGAGAGACGGCAGATGTTTGTGTCTCTGCAGTAGACCCAGGTTTTTACCGCCTCCGCCTACGATTGGCATTAATTGGAATATTAGAACAATAATAATGATTATAATAATGACAATAATATGGAGTAATATTGAAATAGGTAGTGGTGTAACTTTGTAATGACACATTAAAGAAGAAGACCACGTGCCTGTGCATAAAGGCGTTTTTCCACAGAACGGTGAGCGTGAACGAACAAGAGGATGATGGCGAACGAGAACCTCCGCAGAGTCGGCAGCAGGAACACAGCTCAGCAGGCCGCCATCGTTGTTATTGTTGTCCTCGTGCTCGCAATGGCTGTTTGTCTGATATGTGATGCGTGAAGTGTTGCCATGACATAACAGTTCTAGTCGGCGCCGCACATCCACATCCAGAGGAGTTCTGGTCCACGTCTGTTAAAAAATGAGCCAAGAAGTTCGCACTAACTCACATGTTAGACTAAGAACTTTCAGCACGCGACAAAGCATTCATAAAGTCATTAATGTGTACAAAAACACTGTTAGTGCAAACACAAAAACCTTTAGAGGATGTTTCTGTGCAGCAGCCACAGACCTGGAGAGACCCGGAGAGACCCGGAGAGACCTGGAGAGACCTGGAGAGTCAGAGAGCTCAGAGGATAATTGGATGTGGATGGAAATACGCGTAACGTTTAATTGCAGCTCTGAATTAGAAACAGCAACCGCAACTGATTAATCAAGACACTTCCTGCAGATATAATTCTCTTTGTTGAATTATCAGCAACAGCACAATGTTTCATTTATTGTGAGGTGCGACGACTGTCACTGTGGCTTTTGTCATTTTTCTGGAGTCATCAGTCTGAGAAAATAAGTTACACACATTAGTCACTTGGGGCAGGTCTGTAAGTTCAATGCATGGCTTGATCAGTAAAAAAAATGTTAAAATTAAAAGTCAGAAACCCTTTTTCCCAGATATTTGTGTCTCTTTGGACCAAAGTTACCTACATAAATAAAAACCTACAGAGTTTGTGCTTCGTATATCATTCAGTTTGTGTTCTCGGTCTGTGTGTAATTCTCTGCTGAGACGTCGAAGCAGCAGCTCGATCAGCACCTGCGTCGGCCTTCAGGTGCTGCCTGCCGGTGAAGCAGAGCTCTGACGCAGTTTTGCGGTGGGATTTGAAATCACAGAGCTCACGAAAGAAACGATCTGCTGCATAAAAATGCTCTTTAATGAAGTTTGAGAGCTGAAGAAGAAACGCAGCAGAAGCTCTGAGCGGAGCAGGTGGAGGGAGGAGACGGATACGGTACCAGCAAACATCTGCGGAGGTCAGAGAGGAGATTTATTTTCTCATTATCGCCTGTTTGGACGTCCTCTTCTTCTGCAGTCCTTAAATTAAAAGTGCAGTTTCTCAAATCATAGTCTTTCTGTTTTACACATACATGTTGTTTTCTCCTGCTCTTCAAAGGTGCCCGAATTTCAATGCAAAACTTATTATTGTAATATGTTCAAGGTGTCTTTCTGCTGTGTTGATGATTGTGATGGTCATGGTGCGATCATGATTCACGTGGTTATGTTTAGGCAGCAAAAGCACATGGTAACCAACGCTGAGACGTCAACAAACGCACATGCTGACACGAACGGTCTAAGAATTAGGTTAAGGAGGGTCATGGTAAGATGTAAAAAAAAAAACCTCCTGCATGACAGTCTGAGGTTTGTTGGATCCATCTGCTGCCCCTCCCACCCTGTAGGGATCTTCATGCTCCTTAACAGCAGTGTTTCAACCTGACGGCGTCCAGCGGTTTATCATACGGACGCAAGAGGTTTCCTTCCGGCTGCGTTCTCAGCTAGCGCTGCTGGTCTGTATACATGCTGCCCAACAGGCACCACCCGACGCCAAAAGCCACCTTCCTCATCCACATGCATCCACATGCAAAATGCATCAGATGATAACACGGTGGATAGATCCGCTTACATTGTTATCACGTGGTGATAGACAGCTGGATGGTAGTGGGCGCGCCCACATGCAACACGCACGGGTGACATCACTTGTGCACTGAAAATGTTGAAGGACAGCTTCAGGTAACAACGCTCCAGTGACTACGTGATGTAAGGACAAGGGGGATGGTGGACGGGTCCCGTAAATAACTGACTTTCGTGCATGAGTCCAGAGTCCTGCCCCTCCTGTGTGGATGCATGTGTGTGGTTTTTTCTTCATCTTACCATGTGCCTCTTCTCATTTGTTGACATCACGGTAACAGCGTCTCAGACCGTAAATTCTGAAATTATTACAAACGTGGAGGGTTTTGACGACTTAGGAACGACAGCAGGCTGCACACGCACACTGCTTTTAAAGTTGCACAAATGTCCCCACAAAGCTGTGTGAACAAGTCGAGCTGAATCTCCTCCACTTATCTGCACGATGCAGCAACGATATGGAGAAGCTGCGCTCACATCTGAGGAGGTAAAGAGCGCTCGCCGGCTGCTGCGACTCTTCAAGGAAATTTGACACTCAGAGGGAGGGAATTTTGGTTCAGTGTGTGTCTCCAGTGTGAGTCCTCCGAGGGATTTTATCTCGTCTCTCAGCTGATTTGGAGTCAGTGAAGTGTGTGTTCTAATCGCAGCCTAATGACAGATAATACTGCTGAGCTCCTAAACTGTGTGTGTGTGTGTGTGTGTGTGTGTGTGTGTGTGTCTGTGTCTGTGTGTGTGTGTGTGTGTGTGTGTGCATCCTGAGATAAGGAGCGAACAGCTACGTGTGAACATGATGAAAGAAGTGCAAGGGAATGTTAAGAAGCGCTGTGGTCGTGTGTGTGTGTGTGTGTTGTATTTGTTGTTGGGTTAGTGTTAGGGTTAGGGTTTTTTGGTGTGTGTGTGTGTGTGTTGTGTTCAGATAAGGGGTGACTCACCGCTCTCAGTCCGCGGGCTTCCAGCAAAGCGCCTCTGAGGGTGAAACTAATGTGTCAGTTGTCGTGGCTGCAGACGGACGGGGACGAGCAGGAGGAAGTGATGTCGTGTCTCGTGTCAGAGTCGGCTGGTTTGAGATGGGAGCTGCAGAATCTGCTGATTATTCGGCTTCAGGCTAAATGAGAATTAGACGTATTTCTGGCTTTATTTTTCCATCAAAAACACATTGTTGTTCTGTTAGCTGCTCAGAAGTTTCACCAGAACAAACACGGATGTACGCTGGACTCTGTCGGAGTCACATGACCATTATTCAACACAAAAAACATCACGACACACGATGGAAACACAAATATTGTGACTGCTGATTTTAGGTCAGACTCATAAAC
>NC_056477.1:1080956-1100503 GCF_008729295.1 Plectropomus leopardus | reverse complement strand
GTATATATATTTAAAAGGAAAATTAAAACAATTTTACAAATTTATTAGCTAATTTTTGAGTACTTATTCTTTGATTTTTGATTGACCTCTTTTCATGTTTTAATGGAAATCAAGATCAGTTTGCTCAGGTTTCAAATGGTGACTTTAATTTTTAAGCACGTTTAAAATCTCCTTTCTTTTATTGTTCGTTGTTTTATGTTTTTTCATTTCTTTTACTTTTTGCTAATTTCTTGCTAATTTTGAGTTTTTTTCTTCTTTGTCTAAATTTATGCAAATTGTGCAGATAATAAACATTTCCGTGTTGACTTTGGGGGCAAGTATTATATCATAATACCGCCACTTTTGCAGTGCTCTCAGCGTAAGATCCAAACACAAAAGTCCTGGTATGTCTGCTGATACGCGGCTGGACGGCGTCAGGTTGAGACGCTGCAGGAAACGACATCATTTAAGGAGCTCAAAGGTCATTTTAGGGCTCTGTAGGCTGTCAAACAGACTAATACTTCAATGGAAACTCAACATTTCAAACACGTTTCTGGTTTTTGTCTTCAGATGGTCCTATTGTAGACTTTGTGCCGTACTGTTGGTTGAGACCTCACAGCTCGGCCTCGTGTTATTTCGGCGATCACAGGAACACGGAGTCATCACACGTTTATTCAGGAGTTGACGGGCTGTGTTTGTCTGTCGCGGCTCTGCAGGTAAACCTGCGAGGGTAATCACAGCTCCGATTCACGGCCGTGTTTTAATTAGCAGCCAAATATGGCGTTGTTCTTTTCAGCTGTCAGCTGCTGCGTCTGCGGCGTGCGAGCTCAGTAATGAGGTGCTGTCAGAGGCCGCACACGTGATTCACAGAAAACATTATTAAAGACGCACAGAGCGCCGCGCTGCTGCAGCTCAGCCCTGTGATGAAACTCTCTGACATCATGTTCGTCCCTGCAGAGCTCTCAGCCGCCTTCAGGTCGGGGACATCCGTCAGCTACGCCTTCAAGGAGCCCAGCGAGCTGAACAGGAGCGCCCCGCCCTCCTCCATCCACTCCGACACCACCCTGAGAGCCGAAAACGTCTCCCTGAGCTTCAGGACCAACCGGAGTCCGGCTCCGCTGCTCCACGTGGCCTCGGACCGCAGAGAGTACCTGACGCTGCTGCTCAACAAGCACGGTGAGGCCAACGTCCTCCAAACACCACCCGTCTCCCTCTGTGCCATCTGAGCCTCCGCTTTTTCTCCAGCAGCATCATAAAGTTTAAGGGATGTATTTTTTTATAGGATTCATGCACAAGAGAGATTACAGTCGCACGTGTAAAACACAGATCTGTCAGGCAGACAACAAACAAACAACAGTATCATCTCTGCCAACTGTAACAAGTGTACATTCACATTTTTATGAATAATGAAAATGACTTTTTATAATAAGTTATCAGGTAAAAAAGTTACAGGTCTGTCAGCAGAGTAGACATGGTCCCAGCCTGCTGGGGCCCAAAAATTCACAGGGGGCCCCTCCAACCAGAAAATGTGATTTTTTTAATTTCCAAAGTTCATTTTAGTTTTCAAATATGAATTTAAAGAACATTAAAAAACCTCGTAACGGCACTAGCCGTCATTATTTCCAGGCCACGTAGGTGTGTTATGGAGCCGTGATGGAAAGGCGAGGGCGTGGCCACGAATGAGGGATTTCTGGGAGATGTAGTCCACGATTTCACAGAGGAACTGTGGGTTAAAAACTGACTCAGAGTTATGTAACAGCTCTTGTAGCTCCTGCTGCATCATGAGGGAGCCAGTTCCTCCTGACAAGCACATAGACACAGCATCATGTGACCTCACAGCATCATGTGACCTCACAGCATCATGTGACCTCACAGCGTCATGTGACCTCACAGCATCATGTGACCTCACGGCGTCATGTGACCTCACAGCGTCATGTGACCTCACGGCGTCATGTGACCTCACGGCGTCATGTGACCTAGAAAAGCCCAAAAAGGGTTTCCACTGCAGTTTTGTAAAATATTGCATTTTCAAATCGCCTGAAACACCACCACAGCTGTTTTTTTAATTGGTGTATCTATTAGCTGTATATCAGTTTATGCAGTTTGAAAGTTAATGGAAACCCGCCTACTGTGTTTTTTTGCTGGTAATGGTACCAAGAGCAGTTTTTTAAACATGATCTTTTCCGATCATAACCAGCTGCCTAAGTGCACAGAAAACTCCCTCCTGAAAACAGAAGTATCCCCTTCGATCTGTCTCCTCACTGAATGAAGGAGGCTTTCTGGCGAACTGTAATGATGCGGGATGTGGTGCCGTTCACTCGACGACACTGTAACTGAAGCAAACATCCTCCTCCTCTGCTCCAGCTCTGCTCTCTCTTCTCTCCTCTTTCCTCCTTTCATCCTCCGCTGCTTTTCTTTTCACACTCTCATCGACTCGCTTTGAGTTCAGCCAGACGCGTGGCAAGTGGGGTCATTTGAAACCGAAGGGACAAAGACGGCTGATAAACCTGAATTAGCTGTAAACAGAGTGTGAATAGACGGCTTTGAAAAGTCAGACTGGAGGAAGCTGATGAGCGGCGTTTCATCAGAGAGACGGCGTGGTGATCAGACAGGTCGCTGAGTTCGCACTGAAGAAAAACTCTGGTTTCTTTGGTGATGAAACTTTTTTATGCCTACGTTAATAAAACCGTAGCCGAGCCCGGAGGGATTATGTTTTCGGGTTATCCAACCACCTGTTCGTCCATCCTGTTCTCAAAAATGCCTTAAGAGTATATCGTCAAATTTAGCACAAACATCCATTTGGAATCAAGGATAAACTCATTTTATTTTGGTGGTCATAGGTCATAGGTCAAGGTCCCTGTGACCTCCTCTTTTGAATTTTTTGCTTTGTCTTAACATATGTGTGGGAAAGTTTCTTCAAATTTGGCACAAACATCCAGTTGGAATAAAAGATGAAGTGATTATATTTTAGTGGTCATGGGTGAAAAGGACAAGGTCCCTGTGGCCGTGTCTTTCTCATTTTTACAAATGCTGTATCTCAAGAACAGCTCAAGGGAATTTCTGGCCCAAACGTCCAGTTGGACTCAAAACCGAACTTGATAAGATTTTAATGGTCAAAGGTCCCTGTGACCTTGTCTTTCTCATTTTTGTGAACACAACACCTGAAAAACACCTAAAGGGAATTTCTTCAAATTTGGCACAAACATCCACTTGGACCTAAGGATGAACGGATTTGAAACTTCACGTTCGTTCAAGGTCCCTGTGACATAGTGTCCGTCTCATTTCGTGAACGTGATATCTCAAGAAGATCTTGAGGGAAGTCGTTAAATTTGGCACAAACGTCCATTGGACTCAAAAATGAAGTGAATGAGTGAACTCCAGCTCCGTTGTTGATGTTAGATTGTTGCTGTGTTGTGTTGCAAATGTGAGTAGAAACATTTTTTAAATTCTCCTTCGTCTGATTTTACGAGATTACAGAGCGGAGAGAATCGCCTTCAGAAGGTATTAAAAGTCAAACCTGATATAAATATAAATAAATAAACTAATATAAATGATTTGATAAAACACTGTTGTAATTATGTTATTTCCTGTACTGAAGTGGAGGGCTGGAGGTCGTTTTTTAGCAGCTGACTCAAATTCAAAGATCTCATTCATCAGTTTTGTGCTTAAACCGGGCATACGCTCATTTCTATGCATAGAGTCGGATAAATCGATTTCCTGTTGAGCTTGAAAATGTGTGTACATTTTAAAAGCGCTCCTGATCGAGCACCCCAGCAGGCTCTAAAGGAGCGGGCGGCTATAATCGCAGCAAAAATATCAATTCAGCTGAGATACGCAGACTTACAGAAGACCTGAGAGGCACGTTAGGAAAAAAAGGTGATTCATTTTCCATAAACTGATCTTAACGGTTTTCTGATTTGTTTTACGACTTTACATCAGCAGTTTTTCTGGGATAATCTTGGTAACACTGCAACAGCTCCTGCATGAAACGTTGAACTTTTGTTTAACAACGGCGTTTTGGAGCCTGAAAATTCAAACTTTTGGCTTCAGAGTGTAATTTTTGGAAAATGCCACCCCTTCTGTGATCGTTTTTTTTTTGTCATAGCAGCAGTATGCTTCAGTCAGTAACTGATCAGTTGGTTCGTTTTAGCGTCGACACAGATTCATGGATTAATCACCCAGTTCGACCCACACGAGGGACGTGGTGGGATCTGAGTCTGTGTAGATCAAAATCTGCAGGCTGGTTGATGATCTCTGTCAGCGCCGTGACGCGACTCTTTAAACTCGTCCTGCGATTCGTTATGCGCGGTCATTGCAGCGTGAACACGCCGTGAGTTCAGCACAAAAAGGCGACTGTTCAGTGTTAAAAGCAATTAACGAGGCTAAAAATATACCGTTTATGGTAATGCGTCTCAAACTCTCGTATCCCGTCAGACTGTGGCCTCGGGATCACATGCATGCAGGTATCGTCTTTAATGCGCAGCAGTCATTATTGCAGCGTAAAATGGAAAATAAGCTGCCCAGCTTTTCCTTTCTCCTCCGTACAGCCTGCAGATATCACACGGTATTCATGAGAAAGGCGTTCAATTATCCGTCTTTCATGGCGCTAAATTTGTTTCGATTAATTAGAATCTGTAAACCGTCACTCGGCCTAGTTTCATAAATATGAAGTGATTATCTGTGTATTATTCAGCTGCTGTTGCCCGGGAACATCCAGACCTCCGTTTATATGTGTTAATATTCTCCAGGATTAGTTTCTGTTAAAATAGACGAGGACGGACTCAGCCATGAAAATACTGAAGGAGTGTTTCGCTTTTTTGCCAAATGATGTAACTCGGCAGGATTTACGCAGTTTATTTCAGGAAATAAGCGAGTTAAAGTCTTGGATGTTCAAAGCGAGTGTGTTAATGAAAGTCCATGATGACGTTTTGCTTTTGAAGGAGCGTTTATATTGATGTATTCTTGAATATTAACAGCAGAATCACTGTTTGCCTCATGTATTAGCCATTTTACCAGATTTTCTTACTGAATTTAAGTTTGGCTTTCAGCTGCTGGATGTGTTGGTTTGCAGACATGTTGGAGGTGAGATACAGACTGGACGGCAGCAGAGACGCACAGATCCTCAGGAGCAAAGTGAGGAACCTCGCCAACGGACAGCTGCACGCCGTCACCGTCAGCAGGCGGGCGGACGCCGTCTCTGTGCAGGTAACGCACGCTGAGTCTTTCCCAGCAGCCTCTCTGCCGGTCGGCTTCAGGGACGAGCTGGAGACAGCGGGGACGAGCAGATCGTAACAGCTGAGCTGCAGTCAGCGGACACAAACGTTCACCGAGCAGATCGTAACGCCCCTCAAACATCTATTTTAACCTTCAAAATAAAGTTTTCTCTGCTCACTTTGGGCAGCAGATCGTCCGTTTCAAGGATTTTAGGATATTTTTAGGATATTAGCACATTTTTCAGATTTAAAGATGTGTCTAGGAAATACAGACATTTCTTGGATTTTTGGACGTTTCTGAGATTTTTGGAGATTTCTTGGATTTCAGGACATTTTTCAGACTTAGACATGTTTCTAGGATTTTATGACATTTCTAGAATTTTGGGATATTTGTATTATTTCTGAGATTTTTGGACCTTTCCAAGATTTTGGACATTTCTTGAGTTTTAAGAGATTTCTCAGATTTTAGGAGATTTCTCAGATTTTAGGAGATTTCTCAGATTCTTTGGGGCATTTTAAAGATTTTGGGACATTTCTTGGATTTTATCCAATCTGTGCTTTATGGTAATGTTTCACCGTGTATGCTGACGATGCTCTGTTTTACGTGCGAACAGCTCACTGTTTCTTACCTCAGGTCCCGGAGCACGTCAGCTGTGTTTTCTGCCCGTCACGCAGCCTTTTGCTTCTGTGTTGTATGGTTGTTTTAGTGGCTCAGATTAACATGTATCATGATTGAAATCATGAGGAGAATTTGTTTTATATCTGCAAAAATGTTTCATAGAAATAACCAACATTTGAAGTTGTTTAATCAGTTAAACGTTCATGCCAGCAATGCCGAGTGGTTTTTTTTTCTGATGTGAAACCTTTCATTTCCTTTCAGATTGACCAGAACACCAGAGAGGATTTCAACCTGACCTCTGATGTAGCCTTCAACGGCCCGAGGTCGCTGGTGCTCGGCAGAGTGCAGGGTGAGAGAGACGGACACAAAAAGCCAGACGAGGCCGTTCGGGCCGCAGAGCACTCAGACAGACTCCTCTTACAAATGTCCCGCCTCATCAGACTCTGAGCGGCTGGAAACTTTGGTCACTAAACAGCTGCCGTCTAGACGGTGGAGCGAGCGGAGAACAGAGAAGTAAGATATAAATGCTGAAACTCGGCGCTGAGACGGAGCATTATTCACACAGCGCGGGTCAAAAGGTGGCAGATCTGACATGACAGACGTGAATAAATAGACTTTTTAAAGGTCGCCTGTTCAGACAGGTTATTAAACAGAACGCTGCTCTTTTCATTAAGAGAATAACTGAACAAAGTATATTAAATGTCAGGTATTCCCTGATTCACCATCAAGATTGAATTTTTCGTCAGTTATATGTGACTTAACGTGATTCTCAGCGACCGTATTTATTATAAACCAAACAGCAGGAAAATGCCTGAAAAAAATGGCGAGGTGCCGATGGATTTTGGGATTTTAGGAGAGATTTGGCCCGGGGCTGTAGGATGAGCCGCACTGATGTATGCATTTGGATTCTCAGGTCAAATCAAAGTTGCACAAATGTTTTATCCAGGTAAAGTTTTTTTGACAGCAGACACACTTACACACTGCACAGCAGAACAAAAGAAACACACACCCACATGTGTACATAAACACTTATATAGTCACACACCCACATACAGAGACGTTTTTAAACCCAGTAAGCATGATGGACACGTCTCCGTCTCTGTCTGCAGACTCTCGAGAGCTGGACCCGGAGCTGTCTCGGATCGTCTCTCTGGGTTTCACCGGCTGTCTCTCGGCTGTCCTCTTTAACGCCATCAGCCCTCTGAAAGCCGCTCTGCTGCAGCCAGACAGCAGCCCTGTCAGCGTCACCGGCCCGCTGCTCCGGTCCAACTGCGGCTCCACGTCAGCCAATCCCCACGCAGCAGAGCCCACCCACCACCTGTCAGGTCAGAGGATGACATGATCACGACCCGTCGCTCCACGGTCACGCTCAATATCAGAAAATCACAATCCAGATGTGACTTCATACTCAGCAGTTTACATTCATCACGTATCAAATCAGATTATAATCTGCCTCCTTCCTCAAATACAAAAATGATCATTTTTAATCAATAATTTTAAGACTAATGACATCCTAACACCATTTCAATCTGGATTTAGATTTTATCACTCTAAACTACTGCTCTCTTAAAACTTACTAACAATGTGTTTTCAGCATAAAAATAATCTACTCAGCATGTAGTTAACTGAAAGTATTTTTTTTTAATAATCAATATAATATATATAAAAATCTGTATTGCTGCTAATCATTGACACCTGCCAGGCTGTGATAATTAAAAAACTTTGCATGTAGTATATTGAAAATATTATTTTTTTAAAAACTTGAAACATAGTGTCATCATGACAAAAACCTGGCATTTAAATGGTTAAAATTCTGGAAATTAATAAATATTTGATATTCATGATTAGAACTGATGTTGGTTTAAAAAAAATAATGAAAGAAGAAAATAATGTTAATGTATAAAATTTGCTACAGTTTGATTTTGAAAAGCACGTCTTGTGCGCAGAGCGGTATGAGTGCGTGTGATATTAACGCGGGCTCTAAGGGGTTAAAAACCCGCGGCTGACCTCACAGACACCACAGCTCCGCACTGAGTTAATATTCCTCCATCACTTCCTCAGGAGGCTCAAATGAATGAAGATTTGGGAGCTGCTGGTGGGCGGAGGAGTCCGGCGCTCTGTCTGGGTGCTGCCTGTCAGGCTTCACAATGGGACCTGTGAGAGTCTGATAATGTGGCGACGCGGGGTTAATGGTCACGGAATGATGCCGATAATCCGGTTTCCTCTGCAGTATCGCTCCCCGCGGTCGGAGATCCGCAGAGCGTTGTGGAGGCGTTCTCTCTGCAGCTGCTTCCTTCCTTTCAGTTTTTTTAATCACGAACGACCTCCTCGCTCTGTTTGTCTCATCCGCTCGCCGTCGTCTCGTTTATCCCATGATCCCCCCTCTGCGAGCGTCCCGTCTCTCTGATGTGTCTCTCTGTGCTGCAGGCCGCTCTGGATCGGCGGGAACGGGTCAGCCTCTGGTCGACGCCATCAAGAGCGACTCGGCTCTAATTGGAGGTAAAAAACTTTTCGCGCTGTCATCAGCCTCAATCACAAAGAGACAACAGCGACAGCAGCGACGACGCGGCAGAGTTCAGTTCCAGCTGCACTCGCTAACTTTTAATAAGGAAAACAGGTTTCTGTCGCAGGTGTTGAAGCTGCCAGTTTATCCTGATAACTGCTGCAGACAGAATCGCTTCCAGGGCTGACCACAGTATTTGGTCCCTGGCCTCAGATATGATGAAATTTTAAAAAATCTCTGCGTTATTTTAGGTCAGGCCGCTCATCTTATTAACCCTTTAAAACCTTTCTTACATGCAGAGAAGCATGAGCCATGAAAGAAGAAATAACTTAAGATAAAATGAGATACAATACGATACATCAAGATACGATACCATACCATACGATGCGATACGATACGATACATTAAGATACGATACGATACATCAGGATACAATACATTAATAGGCAATTTCCCCTCAGGGATCAAAGATCAAGATAAAGTATTCCTGATTCCGATTCCTCATTCTGATCAAGATACGATACATTGAGATACGATACGATATGATACGATACGATACATTAAGATACGATACCTAACAATACATTAAGATACAATACCTAACGATACATTAAGATACGATACATTAAGATACGATACATTGAGATACGATACGATATGATACATTAAGACACGATACGGAATGATACATTAAGATATGATACTTTAAAAAGATGTAAGATAAGAAACAAAATTATACATGTTGAGATACAATAAGATATGATACGTTAAGGTACGATACGATACCTTTAGGTAAGATGAGATACAATACGAAATAATAAAATAAGGTAAGATATTCTAACATAACACAACATAAGATGACACTTTATTGTCTGTGTTCATGGAAATTCGTCTTGCAGCTAAGATACAGTACGTTAAGATACAACAAGATACGATTATGATACGAGAACACCTTTTTGGCTTTTATAGCTCATATGTCTGACACCCGGTGGCCGTAAAGTGACTTTATTGATGAAAAAGTAGAGCAAAGTCACGACGTTCCACAAAACATGACTCAGTGTGTGCGGACGGAGGAAGAGGCCGAGGTCTTCTTCACTCTGATACCAGACAAAGAAAAAGCGGCGACATTAGATCGACTTTTACGAGCAGCTGCAATAGAAATAAAGCTGAGGATGTTTTGGACATGCATCGCCATGGTTACTGGGATGTTATTGCCAGATGAAAGTCGTGTTTTCTGCCCTGTCCCTCTCTCTGCAGGTGTGATCGCGGTGGTGATCTTTGTGACCGTGTCTGCGTCGGCCGTGACGGCTCGCGTCCTCTACAGGAGGAAAGGGACGAGTCGGAGCCAGGAAGTGAAAACAGTGAAGCCCGAGGACAGCCCGGAGCGGACGCTCAGGGGCCACAGCGGCTCACACGGCGGCCAGAGCAACGACCACAAGGAGTATTTCATTTAGGTGGAGGTTTGACCTGCTGCTGAGGACAGAGACAGAGGACAGAGGACAGAGACAGAAACAGAGGACAGAGGACAGAGGACAGAGGACAGAGACAGAGATGCCTCGTCCGGCCTCGGCGCTTTCACGTGAGCCCAGCTGAGGCTCAGCGAGAAACAGAAACACACTCTGGCGTTGTGGCGGTCTGTTTTTGCCGCTGTGGTTGTATTTTTGTAAAGACTGAACGTGGACGCACAGAAACAAAGCGTTGACTTTATAAAATGTCGACGCTGTCAACACAACTGTAAATATTCAGCGAGGTCAGTCCTAAAAGGATGACTTTCTATCCGTCGCTCCTCTCTCTGTTCGTCGGTGCGACCGTGGAAACAGCTTTCCGACGAACGATGAATGTTTACTGCGAGCGACTGAGCTCCGTTTGTTACATTGACCGTTTATTTTTGTTTTGTGTTCATTTTTCGGCACCTTCTGTGTGAGCTGAGGAGAATGTGTCCGTTCACGCCGAAACGTTTTCTCAAAGTTTTACTCACCGAGATTCTCTTTCCTCCCTTTGTCATTAATTTATGAATTCATTTGAGCATATATTTAGTGAGAAACACAATTCTGTTCAGTGAAATTAAAATGTTTGGTCTTTTTTCTGATGCGCACGATTTTTTTTTCTTTCAGCTGAATCACAATCTTGTACTTTTACTACTTTGTTTCCAGCGTTATTTTTGAGGCAACAGGCAGGCGTATTTCACAGAGAAACTGCTTCGTTTCCAGCACACACTGGAGCAAAAAAAGATGTTTCCAAAGACGTGGATGTGTTTGAAGAGGTGTTTTTTTTGGTTTGTACCATGACTCTGCTGCATTTCTGCGCAGACTGTGGTAAGAAAAGCCACTGTTTTAAGTTTGTGTTTCTGTTTTGTAGCAGCACGTCGCTGTGTTTCCTGTGGGGGAAATGTCACGAAGCAGATGTTTTTTACCAAGACACAGCTGCTTTTCATGCCAGAATCGTGGCAGGAAAAACATTTTTTTATTTAAACATCATAGCACACTTAGGAATCAGATGTGGGTGTCATTTGTGCATTTCCTGCCGGGATCTTTGCATGAAAGTGGTTGTTTTTTATCGAGTCTCACTGTGTTTCTAGCAGCATCTTGTGCCTCCATCGTGGGTGTTTTGTAGCACCACGTCATTGTATTTCTGCTGGGTTTTGTGCTACAAAACAAATGTTTTTCATCAAGTCATTGTCTGCTTTTCCAGCATTGAGGCACTCAAAGGTTTTGTCACGTTTTTTTTTACCGTGACATTTCTGCATTTCCTGCTAACACTCTGGCAAGTTGAGAGTTCAGAGAGTTTTTGCAGTATTTCCTGCTGGGATTGTTGCATAAAAGTGGTTGTTTCTTCGCGAGTCTCGCCGTGTTTCCAGAGGCTTCTTCGGCACCAAACCTGGGTGTTTTGTAGCAGCAGGTTGCTGTGTTTCTTGTGGGTGTTTTGTCATAAAACCGATATTTTTTACATTTCTGTTTTTGCATTTCTTTCTGGAATTGTGGCACAAAAAGCAGTTGTTTTTTATTGAGGCTTCGCTCTGTTTCCTGCGCAGATTGTGGTGTGAAAAGTGCTTGTCCTATGTGAGTGATGGCTGTGTTTCCAGTAGCTTCTTCGGCGTCAGATATGCTTTGTTTGTTTGTTTGTGTTTTGTAGCGACCCGTCTCTGTGTTTCCGGTGAGCTCGGAGCCGTGAAACAGTTACAAAACCAACATCGTTTTAAGTTTTTACACCTGAATGTCTGAATTATTCCTCTGTGGAGCTGAAACAGCAAATTTAATCCCCACAAATTTACTTCTGTGCATGTTTGGCGGTTTCAGGTTTCCATTGGATGAGTGTTTTCTTCGCCATGTGTCGTTTCTGACGGATATTAACGTGCGTCTGTCTGCAGATAGGAGATGACGCTCAGGTGCTGAAGACGGCAGGATCATTCTCTCCGGATGGATCGATGACCGACGGACGCAGAGATGTGACGACACACTCATAGAGACGGAGACGGACGGCGTCTTGTCAGCAGGTATTATTTACGGACCGGGAGTCGATAACGCCTCATTAGGAAGAACAACACGAGGAGGCGTCGTAATGACACTCTGTGGCGCCGTGAGAGAAAACACTTCAGATCGTAAGTCACCATCATCACCTCAAGTGAAGACACTGACAGGAGTAGTACATTCTGAATGGTGAGACACGGCGAGCAGGGAACGTTTCCCACAACACTCCCTAACATTACCTACGAGCTGCAATAATGTTTTAGAGAAAACACTTTAATGTTCGCTTAAAAACAACGTTCAGGACTTGTTATCGAGGACTGAGATTACAGAACTTTGTTTTAAATGAAAAGTTTGTGGATGTTTAATGAGAATGTTGCCTGAACTTTAAAGAGAACATTCAGCAGCTAACAGAAAACCTGCTGCTGAAAATGTTTGCAAAACTTCGCATTGGTTGCAATAAACGTTCTCAGAATGTTTTCAGAACCAGGACTTGCTGGCGGGAGGACTCGTGCAAATGAAATTCAAAAAAATCCTCTCTCACTTTTGTTTGTATCCAGGACTTGTGGCTCTGCTGCAGCCGACACGCTGTCCGTCTGTCTCTGTCTGTCTCTGTCTGTCTGTCTGTCTGTCTGTCTGTCTCTGTCTGTCTGTCTCTGTCTGTCTGTCTGTCTGTCTGTCTCTGTCTGTCTGTCTGTCTGTCTGTCTGTCTGTCTCTGTCTGTCTGTCTTTGTCTGTCTGTCTGTCTGTCTGTCTCTGTCTCTGTCTGTCTGTCTCTGTCTGTCTGTCTGTCTGTCTGTCTGTCTGTCTGTCTCTGTCTGTCTGTCTCTGTCTGTCTCTGTCTGTCTGTCTGTCTCTGTCTGTCTCTGTCTGTCTGTCTGTCTGTCTCTGTCCGTCTGTCTCTGTCTGTCTGTCTCTGTCTGTCTCTGTCCGTCTGTCTCTGTCTGTCTGTCTCTGTCTGTCTGTCTCTGTCTGTCTCCGTCTTTCTGTCTCTGTCCGTCTGTCTCTGTCTGTCTGTCTCTGTCTGTCTCTGTCTGTCTGTCTCTGTCTGTCTCTGTCCGTCTGTCTCTGTCTGTCTCTCTCTGTCCGTCTGTCTCTGTCTGTCTGTCTCTGTCCGTCTCTGTCCGTCTGTCTCTGTCCGTCTGTCTCTGTCCGTCTGTCTCTGTCCGTCTCCGTCTTTCTGTCTCTGTCCGTCTCTGTCTGTCTCTGTCTGTCTCCGTCTTTCTGTCTCTGCCCGTCTGTCTGACCTCAAGGAAAAAAAACAGACATTTTTTTTTCTTTTCAGTGTAACAGGAAGTGAGCATTTAGTAATTATTGGCAAAGGTGAGGACATGTCTCGTGTCTCCAGTCAGGGTTCAGGTCCGGTCCCAGTTTGACCACATTTCTGCAGACCGTGTGAATGCAGAAGACCGCGGTGAAGGACACTCAGTCAGGCTGAGCTCCTGCAGCATGATCTAAGACATAAAACCTGAATCCACCGATACGACATGAGGAGGCTGACAGTGCAAACGGATCTGCAAACTGCAGCCTGCAGGCTGACTTCCACCGCAGTCAAAAACGATGCGTCAGAAACGCAAATGTGTGACTGTGTAACTCACAACTACAGTATTTTAAAACATTTTTGGAGCATGAAACCACACACACACACACACACACAGATATTCCAATGTTACCAACAGGGGACTGTTGTAACCCTGTGTGGACGTCCGTCTGTGGTCTTTGTGAAAAAGCAAAAATAGCACTGAAAATTTATTTTGAGGTCTTATGAGGTCGATCTAACAAGACAAATGTCCTGTTTATAATGTTTTAAAGAAATTGCCAAAAGAATGGCATGTGTGAATGAGTCATTAATTTATTATTAATGATTAAATTATTATATTAAATGTCTTTTTCTTTTTTTTTTTGCAAGTGTACTGTTAAAAAAAAGAGAGTTAGATTTTTTTGAATAAAAGGAAAGTGTGAGAGTTCTCGTCAGTAAACCGTGATCTGTCAGAGGTGAAGTGGGGTGAAAGAGGCTGAAATCTGCCCCTCAGGTCTACTTTGCATACACGGTGTTCATGCCTGCCGACCTTTTTTTGTTTGTTTTTTGTTTTGTTTGTTGTTGTTTTTAGCAGCAGATGTAAATCATCATGAAACTGACGTTATCTGTCATATTTACAGTCGACTGTTTGGATGTGAGGGACAAACGGCACACTCGGCGTGGAAAACTCATCCAGGTCACTGTGGTCTCCGTCAAAGGTACGTTTTACAACTTTATTTCTCTGTGTGAAGAAAACAGACTTTCTTAAAGAAAAACTGTCAGTTTCACATTTTACTTAATTTACCATTTGTTCTCTCCTTTTGAAGTATTACTTATCCAAAAATGACTGTTTGTTTCTTCATTACTCACCTGTTACCTCGAATTTGTGAAGACAGGTTTGCTTGCATGCTCTCAGTGTTACTTGCCCCGCAGACCTTTTTATTTTTATTTTTTAAATATTGATGTAAAGTCATGTGTTTGTGAAATTCTGAGCATGACTGGACGCAGGAGAGCTGCATTATGTTGCAGGAGTTTTGTTAAAGTTTGTGAATTTGTGTTTATATGTAGTTTTGCTGTAGTTAAACACACACCTCTATGACTTTTATTAAATAATAATATTCTTTTTCTTGCATGCCTCCACAGTGGACAGAGTCCCAAAAACACAAACTGTCCTCACAAAATCATCGTAACACACGGTGAGTGATGGATGTGCAAACAGTCAGGCCAGCAGTTTGGACACATTTACAAAGTTTGACCCCTCAGACAAAAGTCAAAACTAAGAAGAAAGTCATTTCCCTCTTATTTGGTGGGATTCTCGATTGATTTATTAGTTTTATACTTACTTCCTGTGAACATAATCCAATTCTAATCATATTTCCACGTGCATTTTGTATCCACTCTGTGTTTGGACCTTGTGACGCAGAGGTGTTTGATCTGTTGTCCTTCGGAGGGCGCTACAGATCAGTCGAAATGCAGACAAACAGTCTCTTTAAAAGGCACTTTAAATGTGTGTAATACCTCCACTGTGGCTTTTTTACTGGTTTTACTGGCTTTTTACTCATTTTACTCCCTCATGTTTTTAGCATTTATTATTTGTTTAGTTGTTCCTGAATGTGTGTTTTTAACTGTGGCACCTTACCAGAGGAAGCACTCTGAATTCTGTTGTATATTTAAGATAAAAATAATAAAAGACTATGGAAATGTCCTCCAATGAACGATTAGACAGAAGTAAAATCAAACTGTGACTCAAGGAATTCCTGCAAGATATGAAACCATAATCGCAAATCATGAGTGAGAGGTGTTTTCCAGGAAATGATGACAGCTGACATATGCAAAAGACTTTTTTTGTGTCATGACAGTGTGATTGTTGACGACACGTCAGGAGCTCAGGAAAGCTCACGGTCAGTCCGTAATTCAGGAAGTGATGTTTTACTGTGAAATAAGAACATTTCAGCTTTTAATGAGACGGGAAAGACAAGCATCACACACAACAAAGGGTCCCTAAAACATGTTTTTTAAATATTTAAATGTTAGTAGATTTTTCAGCAGTAGAGTGCACAATGTGTACAATAAAGAAAATGCAGATCAGGTGGATTAATCAGTCATGTAATAATAATAATAATTATTGTTATTATTTTTTATTATACCTTTATTTCTATATAACTTTAAGAAACATAGTTTACAAAAGTGCTTTTAGTGCAAAAGCAGAAGTGGGATACACAGACGACAATACAATGGAAGGGCAAACAGTCCTATTAAACACAAGTGAGATAAAACGAAGGTGGAGTCAGGATAAAATTAAAACCAGAGGACAAATAATGGAAGATTCAGGAAGTAAAATGTCAATTTAGAGAAGTGCAAAGAAAAAGACCGAAAACAACAACAACAACAACAACAACAGAAGCAATAAAACCACAAAAAAGAAACTAACACATAAATTGAATAGGTGAAATAATTGGAAAGAAAAAGAATGAAAGAAATAAATGACGACATCTATAAAAGCTAGTCTATAAAAATAGGTTTTAAGAAGTGATTTTAAAGAAGTCGCTGATCTGCGAGAATCATCTTAAACCTCTTCATCCTGAATCAGCGGGCAGAGGGGCGTTCAAAACTACTGTGGCATCGAGTACAGAAGACAGGCAACACATCCTAAATCAGTATGCATCCATAATAATTATTAGAATAAACAAGTCTGACGATGTTCTGTGGCTGCAGTAAAGACCTCACAGCAGCACGTACACCACCTGAACGTATTCCCTCCAGGATTTCGAGATGTTGCAATCACAACAAGCGCTGTGAATTCTACACAACCACATAGGCTGAGAATGCCAGCAGACAGATCCGTGTCTTTTTATATGCCGACAGACCGCTGGATGGCATCTGCTGCATCAGCCCGATATGTGCATGGCCAGCGTCACTTGAAACACAACAGGACGCCGTCAGTTTGAAACTCTGCCGCTGGTGGCGTGATATAAGGAGTGCAAAGACGCCTATAGGGCAGGCAGGAGGGGAGGTGGATTGATCAAACTAACCCAGGTCTTTCATGCAGGAGTCTAGTGTTTGCTTCCCATCTTAATGTGATGTGTTTTTTCTGCACCTTACCATGTTCCTCCTTCCTCTAACCCTAACCATCCATGTCAGCAGCTGTGTTTGTTGACTTGACTGGTGGATATTAAACCACATGCTGCCTTTCTGTGACCTGATCTCTTCAACTCCAGGTTTCACTCTGAACGATGGCATGTGTCAACACTTCACAAAACTTCAGTTACAGCTACATCTATGATCCCACCTTCAACGTGCCCGATATCTTATCTAAGATAGCATGCACAGTCTCTGGTATCTACATTCCTTTGATCATCATCGGCATCTATGTGCTTTACTTGGAGGTATGAACACGATGACTGAGATTTATTAACTGTTTGTGTCATGTGTCTCTATAGAACAGTTTCCACCAAGCAGTCAAGTTCAGTTCTGTGCAGTACACATTAAACCAGTTAGTTTTGTATTTCCATTGTGAAGAGTTGTGAATGGTACCAATACAAACGCTTAGTACCGTCACATGTTTTTTTCATCTCCCCTCTGTTGGGGTACCTGGCACCCTGGTACCTGGCGGGGGACATTGAGTCCGAGTGGGCCGTGCTCCGTGCCTCCATTGCTGAGGCGGCCGACCTGTGCTGTGGCCGTAAGTTGGTCGGTATCTGTCGGGGCAGTAACACCCAAACCCGCTGGTGGACACCGGCGGTAAGGGATGCTGTCAAGCTGAAAGAGTCCTATCAGGCCTTCTTGGCCTGTGGGACTCTGGAGGCAGCAGACAGGTACAAACAGGCCAAGCGGAGTGCAGCTATGGTGGTTGCCGAGGCAAAAACCCGGGCGTGGGAGGAGTTCGGTGAGGCCATGGAGAACGACTTACGGACGGCTTCGAAGAGGTTCTGGACCACCATCCAGCGTCTCAGGAGGGGGAAGCAGTGCTCCGTCAACACTGTGTGTGGTAGGGACGGGGCGCTGCTGACCTCGACTCGGGACGTTGTGAATCGGTGGAAGAAATACTTCAAAGACCTCCTCAAACCCACCGATACGCTTTCCGGTGAGGAAGCAGGGCCTGGAGACTCGGGGGTGGGCTCCTCCATCTCTGGGGCTGAGGTTGCGGTGGTGGTCAAAAAGCTCCTTGGTGGCAGGACCCCAGGGATGGATGAGGTCCGCCTGGAGTTCCTTAAGGCCCTGGATGTTGTGGGGCTGTTGTGGCTGACACGACTCTGCAACATTGCGTGGACATCGGGGGCAGTGCCCTTGGACTGGCAGATCGGGGTGGTGGTCCCTCTTTTTGAAAAGGGGGACCGGAGAGTGTGTTCCAACTACAGGGGGATCACACTCCTCAGCCTCCCTGGTAAGGTTATTTGGGGGTACTAGAGAGGAGGGTCCGCTGGAGAGTCGAACCCCGGATTCTGGAGAAGCAATGCGGTTTTCGCCCCGGACATGAAACTGTGGACCAGCTCTGGACCTTTGGCAGGATCCTTGAGGGTGCATGGAAGTTTGCCCAACCAGTCCACATGTGCTTTTTGGACTTGGAGAAGGCATTCGACCGTGTCCCTCGGGGAGTCCTGTGGGGGGTTCTCCAGGAATATGGGGTTTTCGGACCCCCTGATACTTAGGCTGCTGCTCCCGCGACCTGACTCCGGATAAACGGAAGAAAATGGATGGATGGATATAAAATGTTCAACCACTGCTTATACGTCACAGTTGTGGGTGGAAATGTGGCTTATTTAAGGATCTTGATGAGGGTTTGGGACCAGGTATCAGGGGGCTGGGATGACTTGTTGTAACAGCAATAATTTACTCATAATTGCTATGAAAATTATACCGACCTTCATGGTGCCCAGAGGCTGAAAAACCTTGACATAACTCTTGTGATCTCCTGAATTTTCATTTAGCATCATCATCTCATCACAAATTTGGATTTGAATTGGTGCTTTGGTTCGTGACAAATTACCTTCAACACTAATGAGATTCGCATCATATATCAGTGGAATACATAATGAACCTCCGTTAGCGTGTCTCCTTCTCTTTTTTCACATGCACATGTAATAAGGACAGAGACTTATCCTGAAAACGCAAACTCAAGTTGTGAATGTAGTCTGGATCCTCATGTTAAGCCCAGACTGCATCATATCTGTACCTGAAAAGCAGGAGCCAAAGCTGCAGTGAATCCGGCCCTTCGTGTCTCCAGTGTTTCATATCTGATATGTCTCGCGGTAAAAACAGAAACTGCTGAAAAGTAAATGTCTCTTACTGCGATTGCTGGGTGTAGCAGGATGACATATGTTGGAGGACTTCACAACATGTTGATAACTCTTTGTTTACTTGTGTTTTCCTGCAGGTTCGAAATGATCATGTTGTTCCGATCTACATCATCAACCTCCTCCTCGTGTCTGACATTATCCAGCTCTGCTGCAATATTGCAATGCATGTACACCCTCTTCCCCTCACCATAGACGTTCACCTCTATTGCCTGTTTGCCAGTATTGGCTTCATGGTGTGTGTCGCCCTGGAAAGGTATGTATCTGTCTGACCAGTATGTGTGCAGCTTCTGTGTCTGACCATTGCATTATGGGCTGTCTACACCGACAACTATAACGATAAAAAGATAGCTGTAAAAATCGTGGACTGGCGGACTGGCGGACTCCACACTCCAGCTTTAATGACGACAATGACAAAGTTTATCGTTTGGATCACTCCTAAAGCAGTTTCATTAAAAATAGAAACACTAAGAGCCAATCACAGTCTGTCTTATTTAGACGTCACATCCAACATACATCCTAACATCTAACCTGGAGCACACAATGTCTGTTTTTATGTAGAAGAAGATGTTGGAAGCAGCGGACTATTTTTTCTGTTCTTTTTGTTGTTACTCCTGTGAGTTTGGTCGTCAGTAATTGATTCGTCTCCCTGACTGTAGCGGATTCTGGCCAGTAGGTGGAGCTGCTGACGGCTATCAGGAAAGAAGATAAAAGAAAAAAGTTCACAGTGTGGATTAAAAAACCTCACCTTAATACGATGATATCAGGACATTTCAGGGGACATTTTTCTACAAAATAAAGTTATGCGAGCTTTCATTTAGGATTTAGGAACAACTTTTAACACGCTAACATCACTCAGTCACAGCTGTTAATGGCTATATGAGCCATCACCGGGCTGCAGAGGACACCGAAACATCATTTTTTGGGTTTGTCTTTCCTGACGTCCTCTTTTACCG
>NC_056477.1:1035956-1075956 GCF_008729295.1 Plectropomus leopardus | reverse complement strand
CTGAGACCCTTAAAGTAGCAGCACCATCTTATTCCTAAAGCTTGATTTTTTCCTGTTACATGTTTTGTTGACGGGGGTCACGCCAGCATGTCTGTTGTGCAGCAAAAGCAGCATAAAACACACGATACATGAAACTGTCCTTACTGTCAGCATCAGCAGCAGTGGAAATAAAGCCTGTTACATTTAGTTAAAAAGATTAATCTATCTCATGTTTCTATTTTCTGTTTATGAGAAAAGTACCACACTGAATATTTCTACGAACTTTAACAAAGATAAAGGCTGTTAATAACTGAGGTTAACAACCACACGCTTCCTGTCACATCGAGTAAGAACCATGTGTTACAGCACGCCAACATGTCAGACCTGACCTGTCTGCGAGGACACGCTTTCTGTCTTTAATTTAAACTGCAGTCTGAGCTTTTCAGTCATAAATTGTTTTGCCGACATTAATCTTGATTCAAAATTGCAGAGTTGAACATGTATTGATGTGTCGGACGCTAAATTAAATTGCTGTTGTAAAAACATCGATTTTATAAAACAACAAATGTTAGAACGATGCTGTTCAGGTTAGTTAGTGTTTGACTAAAACCGCTGCACCTGCTACAAATATGGAGCCGTGAAAACCTGTATGACTGCAACATTTGCATCAGAAAAGATGCTCTCTTTCATATTCATGTACGATACCTTCTGGACCTTATGCACATGAAATATAATTATTGCAAACTGACGCAGTGATTGTGACAAAAAAAAAGTCCATGCCATTTAAAAATAATCACCTTGACACACTTCCTGCCTCTGTGGGTGCTGCTGTTTTTTCTTAGAAATGTTGTGGATATTAACGCACTTCATTTTACATCACGTCTGAAGAATAGTTCCTACTTCTGCTGTTCTGCCGTCAGTCAGCATTACAGGGATGAGTCATCAAACTTGTTAACAGAGTTTAAAATTTGGAAACAGATACCGAATCACATAAACCTATTTAGACTGAAGCCGAAATGTTTGTTCTCTTCATGTTTTAATGATCAAACTAGTCAGTGTCTGCTCGAAGAACAAAGCTCTAAGTCATTAAAGTCGGTAATTCAGTGCACATTTAAAGTGACGCTATTTGACAAACTGATGTTTGTCAACCTCAATATGTCGCAACTGTGCAAGGTAGAGTCACGAAACTTAACATCTGTTCTTGAGATCACAGTGAAGGCCGAAGGCTTAGGAGAGCATTTCTAGTCAAGTCAATGCAAGTCAATTTTATTTCTAAAGCCCATTATCACGACATCCCTCCATCCTCAGACCCTCACCGCGACTGAGGACAAACCCAATAACAAGATAAAAATGGCAGAGTGAGGACAGATCCCTCTTTCAGGGCAGACAGACGTGCAACAGATGTCGTTAAAAACAATTAAATTACCGTAGATGACACAATGATATAGGAAAGAGAAAGAGAGAAGAAAAAGGGAGAGATGCACAGCAACAATAATGGTAACAACAACATGACAATCGTAATAGACACAAAAACAATAAATATAACTTATGATAACGTGATGTTAGATGCAGATATTGCAGTTTATGTATGTGGTGATAACAGTCACGTGTGTATATTAATAGTGGAGGTGTGACTAATAATAATGGCAGCAGTTGGTGGCGTCGGGCAGCATCAGGGCGACCGAGAGCCACGATCCAGGCCGAGCCAGAGGTAGGAGCGCAGCATCAGGGCGACCGAGAGCCACGATCCAGGCCGAGCCAGAGGTAGGAGCGCAGCATCAGGGCGACCACAACACAAGCGCGGCTGTTCTGCCGATGCAAACGTACGTGCACAGCCCATTCTCACACCAAACTCATCGTATAGGGCCGCTTTGTCAGTGCTGTCTGCGTACCAGTGTGATGCCGAAACCCCCCTAATGTTTCCATAGTCATCCAGCCGAATGCGGCTGCATGGTGTCAGATGAGAACGCAGCCGGATGGACCCGGTGGTGTTGTTATTGTAAGCTGGCAGACAGCCGGATGGGAATGGGCACGTCCGCAGGCAGTGCGCACGGCTGGCGTCACTTGTTTTGCCTAAACTGAATCATCTGGTAACTTTGTTGCCTAATCTAAACTCTCTTAATGCACTTGTTAGCAAGCACCTGACTGCAATTTCAAACATTAATATGTACATACACACTAGCACAGCCAGCTTACATGCATGCACCTATCAACTGTAAAAGTAGAAATTGCGAAAGTCTAAAGGTCAGTGAGAGTGCTTGTAGCCGTGGTAACAGGACACTCATGCATATTCATTTCCTCACTTTATTTTTTTGTCTCTTCCTGAGAAGAGGAGGCGTAGATTATCATCAGCCTCCATCATGTCGTCGCTGAGCGCACTGAGTGAAGACTGCTTGTATGCAGAGGTCAAGACATCAGACGCTGGTGCAGGGACTCATGCAGGTGGGGTGTGCGCAGCTTTCAAAGGTAAATTTGTGAAATAAGTTTTTCTTATATAGATAATGAATGAGGACAAAAGAACTGCAAACTGTTGCTGAAATGAATAAACTGCAACAAGTGGACAGCTTTGGACTGCAGCTGTACAGACTATTGCATATAAACCAATATTTTCTTTTTGTCATTTTATTTGAAATTTTTAAACTTTTTAAACTGTGAGAATTGTTTGTGAAAAAGTTTGTGATTGTGTAGCAAAGTCTAAAGAGACAGAAAGCAAAAAGATAAATTAAAGAAAAAATACAACCATACAACACGTGAAACACATTCATGCGTAACATTTGATTTGATTTTAGGTCAAATCTATGTACACGGCCTGCGTGTGTGTGAAGTTTTAGCTTTAACGTTATCACTAAACAACATTACACAGCGTGTTCACTTGCTTTAACCTGATCTCTTTAACTTCAGGTTTCACTGAAGAATGGAGGATTTCAACATGAACGGCTCCTCACAGGACAGAGGCTGTGACTACACCTACATCACCGGTTATTCCTCCACAAATATCACGTTCCCCGACACCCACTATTACTTTGTCTTTGCTCCCTACATCACCTACAGCAGCCTCGGCTCCTACGGGGCTTTCTATTATAACCAAGAGGCTGGATTCATCATAAAAGTGGTGACAAGCGTTACCTTCTGTATCGGCCTTCCTTTGACCCTGATGGCCATCTATGCTCTTTATTCTCAGGTAAGACGGACTCGGATTTATTTGCTTTATATGCCACGAGTCTCTTTGTAGAGGATCGTAATCACAGAGCAGAGATGAAGCACTGACATAAATTTACAGCAATAATTTATGCCATGATTACCACAAAAGATGCACAGCGACAATAATCATAAAAACTGTGACAATAATAATAATAATAATAATAACAATGATAAGAGTATATGATGGGTTATATCTTATATTAGTATATGATAGTATATGTATGTGACAGTAATAATAAACATATCTGTATTGATGAAAGTCTATAAAACTTGGAATATCATCAAAAGTTCCCCGGCAGACTAGGCCTACATCATCCTAACTAGGGGCTGGTTCAAGGCAAGCCTGAGCCGGCCCTACCTGTAACCTTCATCAAAGAAGGAAGCCTTGGGTGTACTTGCGATCGTGGGAGGAGAAAAAAGTAGAGGAGCTTGTCATATCAAAGAAACTTCCCTGGCAGACTAAGGCTGCACCAGCCGTACCAAAGGTTAGAGGCTAACCTCTCATATCTGACGGCCGTTTGGACGGCTCTGACTGGGACTGCTGAGCGGAGCACGATGACACACTCAGGAGCAGACCGGGTCCAGAGCATGTTCCCAGGTTTTTGTTTGTCTTCCCGCAGGTGCAAAGCGATCACGTTGCTCCGATCTACGTCATCAACCTGCTGATCTCGGACCTCATTCAGCACTGCTGCTTGATCGTTGAGGTGGCACAGATCAAGAGCTGGACCACATTTACTATCTGCACTCTGATCTACTATGTTTGTGTGGGGGCCAGTGTGGGCTTCATGGTGTGTGTCGCCCTGGAAAGGTACCTGTCTGTGTGCAGAGTGTGTGCAGCGCCTGGTAATACTGAATAATCCTGAAACTGTGCTGTCTCGTGTTGCAGGTACTTGGTGATCGTCTTCCCTCTGTGGTACCGCTTCAGACGGACCATCAGGGTCTCTGTGCTGGTCTGCGTGGCGGTCTGGGCCTTCCCCGTCGTCAGCCTCCTCTCTGTATTTTGGTGGAAAAACTGTAAGGCTAAAGAAACCATCGTCACGGTCTATTTACTCCTTCCCCTCCCGCTGCTCGTCTTCTTCCTGGGTGGGACCCTCAGAGGCCTGTCTGCTTCCGTCTCGGTCCCGTCCGACGAAAAACGACGAATTGTAGGGATGTTGGTGCTGGTGCTGCTTATTTACACTCTGCTGTTCCTGCCCACGATCATTTTGTTACTGGTGTACGGCGCCAGAGATAACGACATCCTCCGAAGCCTGTTTCCTGTGTTTTTTAGGTTCAGTCCTCTTGCAGACTTGGTTCTGTATATTTTCATGAAGAAAGGGGTCGTAGACCGGCTTTTGGCCTCCGTGTGTTGTTTCAGAGCGGACAGTAATGACGTCAGCGGTTCAGTAGTTTGAACGAGGACGTGTCCACGGTCAGCTTCATGTGGACGGACAGTAAAACAGAGAGACATGTCTGCAAAAGTAAAGAGAAAAGACAGATTCTGTCGTCTGCTGAAATGATCTCTATAGAGCGGTGAAGTTATGAGTCCTAAAATGCAGAAGTCCGGTAGCATTGTTGCACTTCTGGTTCCCTCGTCTTAAAGTCTCTGCATTTTTTGAATGGGATTTTCTGAAAAAAGGTCTGTGGTTAACACTGGGCAAAGATATTTCAATGTTTTGTTCTGCAACATAAATACGTCTTTATAAACCCAATTTTTGAACTTTTGAGGTTTTTACGCGTCTTAAAACAAGTGTTTCAATTGGACTTCAGTGTTTGTGTGGGACTTTAGACGTCATCACAGCGGACACGTCGCACTCAAACTTGCAGATTTATCTGTTCAATCAAATCAAAGCGGAACAATTCGAGGTGGTGATGTTTAACACGATGTAGTTGGTTTATAACCGAACAAAAGCTTTTTGCTTCTGGAGATTTGGTTTACGCTTCAAAACACACAAAAGTGGCGTTCATCTGTGAAGATTATCACGTGAACAAAACGTGTAAGTCTAACGATTATGATTACTGAAATAATCAAAAATCCCAGAAGGGTTTTGATGAGGGAACCAGTGCGATGCTAACTTCCAGACTGGCCTTTGGAAATACATCATCCTGCACCACTCTATCAGACACATAACTGTCATTTTCTTGCATCGTATAAAATGGACCTTTATTGTGAAATTAAAACTTCCTTTCTGTGCTTTTGCACAAATGACTCAGCTCTCTCCAATCTTCAGTTTGTCACAGCAAAGAGGTTCAGAGGTCTCAGAAGCTCCTCTCAGAGGACGTTTGCTCCTCAGTCTTCAGTTTATTTAGTGTCACACGTTTTTCTTTTGATATCTTTTTGAATAAAAGACTTGTGCTTTATGCATTTGTGATGTTGTACCAGAGTGAATGCTGCTGTTGTATCAATAACTCAAAATCCTTCAGTCTTCACCATGAATATTGTCATTTTCAGTCCCTCCAGGCTGTTTTTGTGATCCTAAAAAAGGTTTGGCTGGAGTGCTACTTCACTCGTGAAGGGTTTAAAAAAAACAAAAAATGCTGAGAATTAATAATAATTAATTTAATATTTATGATTATGACTGATGTTGGTTAAAAAATTAATTTAATGAAGGTAGAAAAACATATTCATTTATAATATTTTTTATTTTATTTTTATTTATTGTGGTGTGCAGTGTGTGTTGTGTGATATTAAAACAGGGCCCTAAAAGGTTAAAAGAAAAATACAATAAAACGTCTCGGGCTGGTTTTCTTCCTCCTCTGTGACAGTTAACTCATCTTTGTGCAGCCGCGCCTCAGCGTTCGGTACCTGCTGTTGTTTCCCTTTTTTCCCAGTTCATGTTTCTGAGCGTCAGTCTCCCTGAGCTGATCGGAGGTGATCAGCATCACCTGGTGTGCAGGTGATGCAGATCACCTGGTGTGCAGGTGAGGAGACTGACGGCTGATTAAGAGCTGAGAGCAGCTCGGTGTGTTTCCCCTCCGGACCAATCAGAGCGTGACCCCGCCTCTTCCTGAGGGCTGAAGAGAGGCGAGGAAACGCGCGCTCAGGACACTCTGAGCCCTCCTCGGTGTGATGCAGACCTCACGTCATCTCTCCGCCCTTTAACACCACCTTTGCTCCCTTTTCTCACCTGTTTATGTGGTTTTTTGTAATCAGAGAGTGGAGGAGAATTGAAGATGTCCTGCAGCAGTTCTTAGTGTTTCTGTGCATGAGTTTTAACGCCTGCAGGCTTTATTTAGCAATTTTATTTATTGGTTTATTTCACTGAGCCCCGATAAAAGCCCTGCCTCCATATATTTAAAAAAAAAACCTAAGGCTTTCAACCAATTTGTAAAATCCTGATTTATCGCAGAATGTCTGTAGTTAAACGCGATTACATTTTTTTTAATCACATGCTTTCATTCCAGTATTCCTCACACTTCCCCTGTAAAACAAAAAAGTCAAAAATGGAAGAAATGGAGCGCCTCCTGGACCCAAAGTCTGTTTGAGGTGCTCTTTGGGCGGGAAATACAAGGGTTAACAATCAAAAGGAAAACTGCCGAAACGCAGGTTCACCACGGCCGTGCCGTAGAAATAAAGACCTTTAAACACTTCAGGAAAGTGCAAGTTTTCTTTTTGACTGTTAAAACAAAAAGTGGATGGTGTTACTTAACCCTTTGAAAACAGACCTCGTCTGCATGATCCTGGTGAAACAGATCTGAAATCAGAACCCCAACAGCTTTTTCATTGTTTTCTTATTTTTTTGCAACAGAAAGGTGAGCTGAGCCTCAGAGAGCTGCAAAACACATGAAAACTGTCTGAAACAGAGCACAGCAGAGAAGTGTTGTAACGCTCTCTGGTGGCTGCAGGTGAGACTGCAGCGTCTTCAGTCCTCAGCGTCTCTGAGGTTGCTGGTTTGAATCCAGAGAGCTGTGCCACAAAACCTGTTCAACAGAACCAGACTCTTTTAGCCTGAACTGGATCAACAAACCCTCGTTCATGAAACAGCAAAAGAGCAAATACACACAGAGAGCTCACGAACAAAAACACTCCAATATTGTCGCTGAAACACGGTCCACATTGGTCATTTTTGTCATGAACACTTACTGCCTTTACTGTGAAATACGGTGACAGCAGAGCAAGTGAAGGCAAACGTTTATATACGGACAAAAAGATTTTCCAAAGTGACACAGAGACGTACAAAAAGAGTGACGACAGAGGAGAAGACTGAAAAAACAGAACTAAACGTTTGTATCTGTCAGTTTCTAAGTGTCTCATACGACATATTTGATATATTCTGACAAACTTTGCAGGCCTCAACACAAAGACTAGTGACTGAAAGTCTTCTGTGATTTGAGGTATGACGCCAAATTTAGACCAAAGCAAGCGTCGTTTTTAAAGATGCAAAAGTAAACTTGGGCCCAAATTCCAGTTTATAAACTTGAGTCAGAATTTGTTAAGCAGACGGTAATTTTTTTTGTCTTTTTGGGGATGTTGAGCATGATTTTTGAAACAGAACGACATCAGGCCACCAAATCTTATTTTACAACTTTTCCCTTCATCTCAGGATACTCTGTGCTAATTTCATCCATGTGTGACTATTTATGCCACACCCTTATATCTGAATTTACATCATTACAACATGTCCCCGAAAAAGGGGTATTGAACCCCCTGAGACCAGTTTGGGGGTGCTGGTTTTCAGCTTGTGATGAGGTTTCAGCTAACAGGAAATAAAAGTGGAAAAAAGGCAGCAGGAGCATCGAGGGCTGGACCCTAAACCTCCTCTGTCGTGTCTGTAAAGCACTTTGAGTGTTCTCCTAATGAAAAACCCACATTAGTAAAATTGCCTCGCTCCGCCTGCCAAACATTTCAACAATTTCTTGCTTCTGGAAAAATCCCAAACTGGACAGCAGCCAGTTTCCTCAGGGCTCTGTCAGCACTGACCGGCTGAATAAATCTGCTCTCCACTCAAGTGTGTACGACTTCACGGCGTCCACTCTGAGAGTGTTTCCTCTGTCCTCGGGGACATGGCGACGCTGAAAAGCGGCCTGGTGTCTCCAAACGTCTTCAGCGTCACTGCTGTCCCTTACAGACGGGCCGAGACACGAGCAACAAAACCGCCCGGATCCCTTCGCTCTGAGAAACCTCGTGGTCTCTGAACGTGATGCTGGAGGACGGAGAAGAGATTCAGAGTCGGACAACTTCAATAATGTACTTTAGAGTCGTAGAAGTACCTCAGAGAGATCAATACAGGGGCCAGACTCTTGTGGTCTCATGCATACTGACTCACACAGAATAAATTCAAGAAATTAGAATAAAAAAAATAAATTCATGCTTCAGTACAAAAGGAAGTAAATAAATTTGATGTTCTTATGCGCTGCACATCACTCAAATACAAATACGAGAAGATTCTTTCTTACTTCGTCTTAGTGTAAGAAAATACAAACACGCAGCAGAAGTACATGCACGAACTTTTCGTCATCCACTCAATACTGAAACATCCGAAACTGGCTGACACAGGAGCAGAGAGGAATATTAATCATAATGACGTGACTGAAACCTAAAAAACCTTCAGAATAGTCCACGCTTTGTTTACAACGCAATCTGGCCTCTCAGACCTCGGCATGAAAATAAAACTGCACATGTTCAGTTCATTCGATAGAAAGTTCCAGATTCTAAAAATGTGAATCTCAGTTTTCTTCTTTGTTGTGTGATACTGTGGTTGGTGCGGAGGCGCTGTACAAAAGCCCGTGATCCCGTTTATTTTCCCTCCTCCTGCAGAGTCAATGTTGGGTTTGATCCTCGAGTCGAGATGCTTTAACTGTTACATCACTGACAGACAAACAGGGTCATGTTAGATCTGAGTTTCAACCACGAACAAAAGGTGTCCCACCAGGTTCAGTTTACGGACCAGTGCTCTTCACCATTGACGGTACATAAATAATAGTTTTGTCTTGTCTAAACTGTAATGTCAGTCCTTTTGCAGACAACCTTCTTTCATACTTTTGGGCTGATTCTGTAAAATCTGCGACTGAAAACTTGCTGCTTTTTTTAATGATTTGCAAGCTGCACTTGCAAATCCCAAACTTATTAAATGCAGATAAAATAAATTATCTGATGTTATCAAGAACCAAAAATATTAACCGAGCTACTCTAAATCTGTACTTTAGAACAGCTCGATCTCGCAGCACCTCTTTGCAGGATTTTGAATGTCCTGAGGAGACGGGCGACATTGTCCCCGTCACGGGTGTTTAGCAGTCGAGTGGAGGAGGTTTGACTTGGAGAGCCCACTCCGTGGTCTATGCTGAGCTGACATCAACAAACTGAATTCTGGTGAAGTTGGTTACTTCTGCTTTTCTCAGAGAAAATGAATCCTTGAATTCGTGAATCATCCACTAACAAAAAAACTCTGTCCATCCATCGCCTTTGTAATTTCTCAGTTTAGCATATTTCTACCTTTTCTCTTATTTTTGCACTGCAAAAATATAAAATTCTGTTTTATTTTTCATTTTTGATAAAAACGAGCACACAAAAAAGAGGAAGTGCTGTTGTGCAATTTCTCTCCTCGTCTCTGCTGCAGAAAAGCTGTTCAGACGCAGATCGTTTCCAGTCACTGATACATTTTACACATCAAACAGCAGCACAGCAGCTCCTAACCGGTGCGTTTTTGAGTCTTTTGTCATTTAGCATGAATAATATCTTAAAAGGGAACTTCCTTTGACACATGTTTATATTTAACCTTATCATTCCTGTTTTTATCTGTTTAACTTTAACAATGCTTTTTATTTAATCTGTGGAGGCACATGTCATATTCATGTCTTATAATAAATCAAACTGCCTCCACTTTTGAAAGACAGAGGCATATTTGCTGTATTCACAGTAATTACGGGATTTTTGTGCCTTACTAATTTACACACCTGCTGCCCATTTCTTACTTTAAACAGGTCACACTGTGAGAAATGGACGTCGTCTTCAGCCAATTCAGCGACGACTACAATTGGACCTATCTGTATGATTACGACGATTATTATTACTTTGAAAACTACACCGTCTTTTCAGAGTACGACTTTCACAGGATAACCACTTCACCGTCGGCCTCATATGTGATTGCGTGGATCGTGATCTGGATAGGTTTTCCACTGACCTTACTGGCCATCTACGCTCTGTATTCACTGGTACGTAAAAGTTTAGAAATCTGCATCTGAAGAAACTTTGGCTGAATTAACATCACAGAAGTTGGTGCTCGCAGGTTCGGCCGTGTTCTTATTGTTTAAACCTATAAAGGTTTTGCACAGCGTTTGGAAAAGAGCTTTAATACGCAGCTCCACATACCCAGCCTGCAGGGAACGTTCCCACAACATCGGTTAATGTCACCTACAAGTTAAAATGAAGTTTCAAAGACAACATTTTAATCTGATGTTCAAAGAGCGTTTTAAGGAGGTTAGTCATTTTAAGTAATGTTCCTGTACAGTTAAATAACTAACTTAACGACTAAGACGTAAAGTTATAACTGCAACATTTTGAGGATGTTCTGGTGATGTTGACACATCAGAGTGTGCTTTTATAAAACCTTCCCACAATGTTACAACAAAGGAAGAACATTTTCAAAGCAGCACTCAGAGCACACAGCGTTTTCTTTAATACATCAATGTAATGTCATGTGATATGTTAGCAATAAAACAATAATATTGTTTCATGTTTGTCGAGAATGTTGCCTGAAATTTAAGAAGAACATTCTGGGAACATAAAGAAAACTTTGTTGTTGTGTAATGTAAAGACTTTTTATATTCACTATACAAAAAAATTAACATTGTTTGATGTTTACAGAAATAGAAGTTTGAGAAAAACATTCTAGGAACACAAAGAAAACTTGCGACTGAAAACGTTACTAAAACATGCGGAGGTTGCATTTGAACATTTTCGGTTTCAGAGCCAAACATTTGCAGGTCTGTTTCTGTGTGCAGAGAGCCTGATGGCTGCGCTCAGCGGCTCGACTCGGCTGCTTCACGACGCTGCTTCAGGAATTTTGTGTGTCCTCATCTGAGGAACTGAACTGGCTGAATCTTTATTTCAAACATGAAAAACAGAAGCAGTACATTTACACAGCACAATAGTACATTCACATTCTAGAAGAAACACTTCCAAAATTTGGATAAAATGCAGATTTTGTTTCGTCATTTCACACTCCGCCTGCAGGTGCGAGAGGACCACGTGGCACCGGTCTACGTCATCAACCTCCTGTTCTCAGACCTCATCCAGATGTGCTGCTTCGTGGTCTGGGTGGCGAGACCCTGGGCGTGGTTTGCTTTCTACGTCTCGAGGTGTGTCTACTTCATCGGGGTGATGGCCAGCGTTGGCTTCATGGTGTGTGTCGCCCTGGAACGGTAAGCGGTGTGTGTGCATGAGCACTTTGCAGAAGCGACATTGTGAAAGCTGGAAATGTGACAAATATTGGCGGCTCCGCCTCTCCATTACTGCAGGTATTTGGTGGTGGCCTGCCCGCTGTGGTACCGCTTCAGACGGAGCATCAAGCTCTCGGTGTGGGTCTCCATTTCCGTCTGGACCTTATCTCTCATGGAGTTCCTCACTGCGCTGCTAACATCTCACTCCATCATTTTCCGCTGCGTCTTCCTCCTCCTCCCGTTTCCTCTGCTCATCTTCTTCCTGGTTGGGACCCTCAGAGCGCTGTCTGCGGCCATTTCTCTTCCCGTGAAGGAAAAGCGGCGGATTGTCGGGACTTTAGTCCTGGTGCTCCTGAACTACACGGTGCTCTTCCTGCCCTGGGTGATCTGGCTCCTTCAGAAGTTACACGGACAGTTTTTTCATGACGTCAATGATTCAGGTTTCTACCTGTCCTTCCTCCAGTTCAGTCCCCTCGCTGACCTGATTCTGTATGTGTTCATGAGGAAAGGAGCTGTGGACAAACTGCTGGCCCGCCTGTGTTGTGAGAGGATGACGAGAGAGGAAGACCAGGGCCAGGCCCCCTCCACCGATCCAAAAGACACAGAAGAAGTGTCCTCGGTGTAGAGGACAGTGGGAAACGGACCGATGCTGACCCCTCGGTTCCACCAGCAGCGTATCGAGAGCATTAAGTCTGCAGCCCTGTTTTTCCCCGTCCTCCGGCGGCTCTATATCCCACCGAGAGCAACGATGGCGTGTTTCAGAAGCGAAGTCCTGCCAGATAATCCTGTAGACTTTATGAGCTCACTGTGTCGTTTTTCCTTGATTTGTGGTCATTTTTCTTTGATTTTGTGGTCCTATTTCTTTGATTTTGTGGTCATATTTCTTTGATTTTTGTGATTCTACCGTGGCTGAGTGGGCTTCATATAGAAATTCTTTCTTTTTCTGTCTGTTTGAATTTTGTCCATTGATGTTTTTACCCACTTTGTTGTGCTGCAGCCGACAGTCCAGCCAGGATCTTAGTAGATCTGGACATTTTTCAGTCAAAAAAAACCCCGATTATTATACAGATTAGTATAAATTAGCCTAAAAGAAGTCCAAAAGAGCCGCAAGACAAATTTTTTAAAAATCAAGTTAGCGAGGTGCTAATCCTGAAGTCCCCCGGTGGAACTTACCCGCTTGAGAGCGCTCAGCTGCTGTGAGTCTGTAGTACGATCCTCTATGGGGAAGTAGATTTGGGTTTTTTACACATTTCTTAACTCGAAAAACAAGCTTTTTTCTGCTTCATGCATAAATGAGGGGCTTTCATAGAAAGGAACGAGGCCCCGCCCCCAGTGCAGTACCCAGATTTCCTCCGGGACGTTGCTGAGATGCTCCGAGGCGTGTCTGGTGTAATAACAAGCATTGACTGCAACGTCTGCAATCGCCTCCTTAGGCCGTGCTGCGGCGGTAACGCGCCATTGACAGACCCGATGGAATTTAGGGCTAACTTCTGCCCCGTTTCCTCAATGTTCTAACATTTGAAACGTGCAATTATTAGAACAACTTGAGTTCGTTTGGCTGTAGTGTAAGTAGATAAACCAGTTACTATTTATTATATTATTTATTATAAACTTGGCATTAGGTGCCCTGCAAACTGCAAAAAAGTAGGAAAAGATGACAAGAAAATGCGACAACAACAACAACTTGCTCAGGTTTTAAAGGGTTAATTTGGGGAATGTGAGTGTGTGTATGTATGTTTCATTAATGAGAATAAAGGTTTAAATAAGGAAGCTGGTTAATTAAAATTTAATGACTTTTGGAGAAGAGGTGCGATTAAATAAATTTGTTATTCTCACTTTCTTTTGAATATGTAACCGAGGTCGTCATGTGTTTGTTCATTTATGTATTTAATTTTCTGTAAATATCAGTTTTTTGTATGTTGCTTATTTGTTTGATCATATTTGTTTTCTTTTTTAACTGTTCAAAATAAATTACATGAATTACATGTTATTTTTTAATAGTGCGGACTCCCTCCTCGTCACGTTCCCCCTCTGACAAATATATTTCATGTAAATAAATAAAGTCACCCTAATTTAAATACATCTGCACGTTTTCAACTGAAACTCACCAAAATACCTGCTGTGCAATTTTCATATAATTAATCCTAAAAGGCTGTCAGTGTATCTGTTATATAACTTCAGTAACAAACTCACACATCTCTGTTTTTCATCGTTTTCAGGCCAGATCTGTATCTGTAAGACATGATGTCTGCTGGCTGTGACAGGAAGCGTGTGGTCGATAACTCGAGCAGTTAACAGTTTATTTTTATCTCTTAAATTTCCAAGAAATGTTTAGTGTGTTTTTTTTCTTGCACAGGAAACAGAAACATTAAGATTAGTTCATCGTTGGCACTGGAAAATGTAACGGTGGTTCCTGCAGAACATCAGACATGTCCATGTTTCCTCAAACAGCAGTTTGTAGGACATTTTACAAAAATGCACATACAGCAGATCGCGTTTCTAACAAATGAACGCCCCAAAAATGATGATGGTGATGATGATTGGTTTGATTTCTTTTTTTTTTCTTTGTTTTTTTTAAATGTTGAAAAAGTGAAAGTTCAACAAAATCTGTAAAAGGTGACAAGAAAGTGACCACAAAATTATTGGAAACAAAACGTGTGGGACTTAAATAAAAAAACAAAAATGTTCTGAAGAGTATATTTCTAATTACTATACTTGTATGTTTAAAATAATATAATAGAAAAAAGTAAACATTTAAAAGACAATGCAGCATGTGCAGGTGAGGGGGCAGCTCGGTGTGTTTTCAGAGCCTGAATTTTCCTGAGGGCTGAAGAGAGGCGAGGAAACACACTCAGGACGCGCCGATCCTTCCTCCGCCTGACGCAGACGTCACACACTCGCGTCACACACTCATGTCATTTCTCTGCCCTTTATCATCTCTTTGCTCTCTTTGTTTGAGGGCGACTTTGTGGGATCTGAAAGTGGAGAGAATAAAGATCACCTGCAGCAGCTCTTAGTGCTTCTGTTCAAGAGGCTGAATTTAGAGATTTCATTCATTGTTGTTTTTTTTTTTAACAATTATATTAATTTTTCACACACACACACACACACACACACACACACACACACACACACACACACACACTGGCACACAGGTAAAAGAAAGATTTTGTATTAATGAAAGCACAATAATCAGAGAAGTCATTGAAAGCAGGAAGTGAGGAATAATAACCATAAGTGAGGAAACAGCCGATGCAGATTAAACCTACACCTGTATGATAAAAGTGAATAAACTTAATATTAATCATGAGAAAAATCAATAAATAAATACTCTAAATCGTAGATAAAAGTTGTCTTGCAGAAAGCTTACGACTGCATCCCGACGTTTTGTGCTCCATGTTTGTGGCCTTTTCTTAATTATGTTTACTTAAAAGTTTCGTTCGGCCTCCTGCTGTGAACTGTGACGGACAGAGAGAGCAGCACAGTGTCAGTGTGCTGTAAATAAATCAGACTGACCCACTTTCTGCAGCCAAAGTCCTGAAAGGAGCTCTGCATCTGCCCTCAGACCTGCTCGCTGTGGTCCCGTAGGTTTATTTATCGTACTTTTAGTCGTTTTCGTGCATTTTATTCAGTTTGAATTAAGCAGAAGAAGAAGTAACGAGGCGTTTCGGCTGGATTTCAAACTCATTTTTATTTTACTTCTGTTGTTTTGTAAAAGAAATCAGATCTGAAGCTCTGTTATTATCAGAAACACAGACTGTGTGAGTGTGTGTGTGTGTGTGAGTGTGTGTGTGTGAGAATTACAGGGTTAATTATGAGTGTGTGTGTGTGTGTGTGTGTGTGTGTAGTATTAGGTGTGTGTCAGTAAGGCGACATGCATTTAAAAGGCTTCAGATATCTGTCAGTCGGGGGGGCAGGGTCAGCGTGATGATTGACAGGAGCAAGGGGCGGGGCTTGTAGAGACCTGATTCAACTCTGAGCGTTAACAAGTGGCATCAGTGTGTGTGTGTGCGTGTGTGTTTTCGTGATGCTGAGGCAGTGTAACCATGGCAACAGGAAGGAAGATGATGAGGAGGGTTTTTTATTGGTTAATGAGGTCACACGCAGGAGATGAGCATGATGTTTTCGGGCAGGGTCAGAGGTCAAAGCGCTGAGCAGGACAGAGGCAGAGGTTCCTCTTCTCTCGCTGCTCATTGGACAGGAAGACACAGGAAGTGACTGCAGGTCACTGAAGACTGAGGACGAGATTCTGAAAGAGACAAAAGAAGGAAAATGAAGGGAATTAAATTAACGATGATTTGTGGTTTCAAGTTTACTCCGATTTGTTTTAATCAATCAATCAATTTTATTTCAGACTCTTAAGACTCTCGAGTGTCATTTATGAAAACTTTATTGTCCACATATGTGGAAGTTTGCCTTTAGTTTCACAATAAAATACATCAAAGACACAAAATACATAAAAGACCATAAAAGTATAAAAGTATAAAAAATGACAGCAATGCATTTTATTTAAAAAGTATACAATAGTTCTCAGTGATGCACATTTGAGCAGATATAATTTAGAATAAAAGACTCAAAGTTTGAAATAAACCTGTGGGATTAGACATTTTAAAATCTCTCTTCTCAAATTTAGTATGTGGCCGAGGAGTTAACTCGGGGCAAACAGCCTGAGATGTGCTCTGCTGCCCCAAAAACTCACTAGACATCAAATGTGGATTAATCCGCCACTTAAAATAGTCCCCACCCAATGCACTACTCTCTCTCTCTCTCCAATGCAAATCCTCTTTTATTGTTGATAGTTTTCTCACCTACTGTGCAGCCTGTTCGGTCTGTTCTCCACCGGCTTCTGTTTTCGGGAGGTCGGCCTGCAGGACAGACAGACAGAGGTCACATGACTGCCGCTAAACTCCACCTTCATACAAATGTTCAAAGTTACACCTCTCCCCGAGAAAGTACCACAGGTGTCACCATTAACACCAATAATGGCTGCACTCCATTCAGGTGTTTGTCTCTTTAAGATTTTCGTGGAGACTCAAAAACGAAACCCTCATCTTCGTGTCCTCTTTACAAAACTGACTTTTTGAATTTGTCCTTTCTGATTGAAACATCTCTGGGAGAAGTTTAACTTTTTATTTATTTGATGGTTCAACAGCAGGAGAGCAGAGAAATCTTTCTGTGGAGATGAAGCCAAAAATGAGCCAAAGCTGAAAGAAACGGCCACGTTAGTCATCCGAAATCCTGCAACAGGAAACATTTTAAAAAATACTTAATAAGCTTCTTATTTGCAACCTTATCTTTACTTTTAATATTATTATTGTATTATTTTATTGTTGCTAGGGTGGAGTTGTTGTTGGTAAAGCAGGGCATCATCAGCATAATGACAGATTTCAGCAGAACTATCCTTTCCTTTCTGTGCATGACAACTAAATCCTGCAACAAGAAACATTTGCAAAACTTTATTTACAACCTGATTTTTATTTTCCTTGTTGCTAGACTCGTGTCTTTGTTTCCCACATATCAAGAAAACACAAGTAGACACATAATAAGGTAATCATCACCACGGTGAAAGTCACCTAAACTAACTGCTGAGAAAAAGGATTTTGGAAGTAGAACAATGTAAACTTTATTTCTCTGAAGGGTGAAGTTGTTGTTAGTAAAGTAAAGGAAGTCGTCATCAGCATAATGACAAACAGCACATGGATTTTGGTGGAAATGCAAACATTGACACACCATTCAGCCAAAAGTGGCGCTTTTAGGGGACCAAGAATGTCATATTTTGACATTTTGGGGCCACTGACCAAGTGTGAGTATTTAATGAGATGGGAGTGATAAAGTTTTGAATAGTTAATTGTACCAGTACTACCACTAATACTGCTTAAAATATTAATTCTTGCAGATGTCACTGGAATTTCTCTGTTAGAAGATAATAAACCGGTTTGATTTTCACGTCAGCAGGAAAATAGATGTTAATGTAAAAAGCTGTGAGTCCTGAAAAGGCATTTTAATGTCAGAGAGTCGTATCGGGCAGCGAGCATCATGCCATGCAGCCAATCAGGCACTCAATCCCCCATCAACCAATTAGGCACCTCCTCAGCCAACGGTCCCGCCTCCTCCTGTTCCCATCAGAGAGATTCGTGAAGAACAAAAAGAAAGATATCAACATAACACAGATTATAATATTAATCGCTCCAGGATTATGTACTAATACGATGGAAGTAAAGGAAAATGTATCTTTGTCTTGTATGCTACATAATTTACAGCTTATTCTTTTAATGATTTACCTGCAAAATGTTTTTTCTCATCATTAAATATTCTAAAAATGTACAAATTCAAGTTACGCCCAAAAGAGACTTTTTTTGTTTGTTCATGTTCAGAGTAGAAAATGAGAATTAACATTGGGCAAAGAAAATTCAACAAATTGAAAAAGAAATGTAAATAAATATATATAAATACATTTATATTTTAGACTTTACTTTTTATATCACTAATACCTGCAACAACCGCCTCTTAATAATAACAACAAAATAAAACTCTGACCCGCTTAATAAACCTCAAACATGTCCCCTTTAATAAAAACTAAGCCTGTTTTTTAAGGTAAAATTAACTGAAATAAAATAAGATTTTCTGAAATATGATGACAACTGATCCGTTAGACTTGAATTTAAAATGAAAGACAGTTCATTGTACATGTTTATGTTATTTTTCATTTAATTAAAACTAATATTTAAATAAATGATCACACATTTATGGGTAACACAAGTGCAACTAATAACATCAATAATTAAATTAACTTTGAGCTTAATATTAACATTTTTTAATTAACAAGGTTTTTTTACTTAAACAAAGCTTAAATAACAAATAGAGAAAACTACTAATAAATATTAAGTTACTTTAACTTTAATAATTACATTATATACAGTATATACATGTGACGCAACATCACTGACCTTGCTGACAAATCCGCTCGCCAGCGCGGCATTCTCCACGCCCTCCACGGCTGCCTGGGCCACCTCGTTGGTGCCGGAAACTGCAGTGTCAGCAACAACGTTGGCCTGCTCGGTCGACTTCTGTGCAACTATATGAGGATGTAAAAAAATATAGTTTAGCATCAGAAATCTGCAACAGAAACATTTTCTCGCGTGATAAGAGTAACCTTGTAAATACTGAGCTGTTTGGGGGGTTTGGGCGGCTGAGTTTAGCCTTACACAACATCCCTGCAAACGTATTTGCCAGCAAGATGCTTCAGGTTATAAATAGGATCGGGGACGTGACAGGAATGTGGGACGGGCTTCAGAAGAGTTTAAAACGCTGCAAGTGTAAAAGTGAAACATGCCACATGTTGTATTTTGGCTGTGGGTGATAATGAGTGTGTGTTTACCTGTGTTAACACCGCTCACCACTCCCTCCATCGTCTTGTTTCCTGGAGATGAAGGAAAAAAACACGATTGAACACCTGAATGTTCATGTTATTTGCCTGTCTAATATGAGTATTTGTCATGTTCTCCCTGTTTTCTGACCTGCTCCTGCTTAAATTTGTTGTCGATACAAACCCAAAACGTGCTTGATAAATTCAGTTTAACAGCAACACTAATGCAGAGTCACACTCACCACTGTGCTCTGTTTGTCAGTGTTACAGTTTTCTATATTAGTTTTATTTGTCTGTGGGTTTCATAATAAAAGCTTTTTGCCAGCTTAAAGTGTACGATTCCTTTCGCCTTCTTATTAGACTTTTAGTTTGAAACATCAGCAGGAAGTGTAACGTTTACTGACAGACATAAGAGCATATCAAAGTCTGAAAAATAACCTAATTTTGTGACATTTGGATTCAACATATATATATGTATATACAGTATATAAATATATACACATATATATGAATATTCATATCCAGTGTTTACATTTAAAACTTAATAGTTAGATTCAACATTTTAATTTAGATTTGACAAAGAATTAAAATCTAAATTGTAACTTTTAGAGTAAGAAGTTTTTACATTTCACATTTAGATTTAATGTTAAAAAGATATAACAAAGATTTGACATTTGGGGTTAACATGTATCTTTCACAGTTAAGTTGTTTTACATACATACATAACAGATAGTTAACAATTGCATATGACATGTTTTAAAATTATTTCTGTGTTTAATGTGAGAAGCTAAATATTTTTAAGAAAACCTGTAGTTCAGTAAAATAATATAATTGCGACTGTTTCTGAGTTCCTGCACTACTTTTTTAAACATATTTTTGGCTGTTTTTGCCTTTAATTGACAGGTCAGCACAAGTGTGAAAGGGGGAGAGAGGGTGACATGTAACAAAGGGCTGAGGCTGGAATTGAACCCGCGGCCGCTGCGGCGAGGCCACCGCCTCTGTACATGGGGTGCCCGCTCTATCCACTGAGCCTCCAGACGCCTCTCTGCACTGTTTTCATGTAAAAAACTCAAAAATCAGAGCGATCTGATCAGCTGAAGGAAGTGAACGACCAGCTGTTGAGCTTCAGTGTGAGTCTGGATGTGACCTGGTTTCCTGAGCTCAGCTGCTGAAGCTCTGAATTATTAATTCATGTCACCCAGTTTACACCGAGACCACCAGCATGACGCCCACTCTGCTTTTTCATTATTCTGCTCTCACTCGGAGAATTTGCCTTGTTTTTCCAGGCTCCGATTGGACCAAACGTGAAACAGCAGCCGCCTCGGTGTCTCTGGGTTGTTGTTTTGGATCTCCGGCTCTCAGCTCTTGTTGTTCGGCCCAGACTCAGATGAAGTTATGTTTCTCCCGGTGGGCGTCCTGCCGCTCTGTCATGTGACGGATCGGACTGAACAGACTCTTTGTGCGAGCAAACAGTCTGTGATTCACTGTCTGACGCTCACACAACAAACGGAGCGCCGGAGCAGACTGAGAGGAAACGCAGCGGCTGTTTCCACACAAACGAAACTCATTTATCTGCCGCACGTTCAGCCAGTTACAGGAAGGCGGCCGACTGTATCACCAGATGTGATGCATATTTGATGAACCTGCAGGTTTTATCTCCTCTAATGGACGCTTTATGTTTCCTGCTTGTGCATCAGTGCAATTGTAGTCAAACAATTATTGCGTTTTAATCTTTGCAAATATCCACAAGGAATAATCTGAGTCTGAAATCAAGGCTTCAGATTTAGGTCAAAACTTTCCCCTGACAAACTTAGTTTTTCCTCAACGGTGGAAAAAAAATTAATGGTGAAACTTAGAAAAGGCACACTCAAATTCCCATTAAGATTTGTAAAAGTACTAATGCGTGCATAGAATTGCATGTGAGAAAGTTTATGACTGGGTCCAGGTAGTATTTGTGCCAAATTTGAGGAAATTCCCTTGAGATATCATGATCTAAAGAAAGAGTCAAATGTAAACTCACAGCAACATCTGGCCACCAAATTCTTATCAGTTTATCAAGGAGTCCAAGTTGACGTTTGTGCCAAATCTGAGGAAATTCCCTCAAGGTAGTCTTGAGATTTTGGGTTCACAAGATCTAGATTGACAAAAGTCAGAGTAACTTCTGACCCCTAAAATTTTTAGCGGTTCATCATTGAATCCGTGTGGATGTTTGTGCCAAATTTGAGGAAATTCCTCTGAGGCGTTTTTGAGATATTGTGTTCAAAAGAAAGAGACAGACGAGGTCGCCGTGACCTCGGACAGACGTTTATAAAAAATAAAAATAAAAGTCTAAGAGCACCTGAGTGCAGACTCTCTGAGCTCCTCCTGTCTCTCCAGACAGCAAAACTCAACAACAAGCGCCACAGGGGAGTGTGACATCACTTCCTGTGGGCCTGTGTGTGTTTTTTGTCAAGTCAACAAAGACTAAACAAACACACACACACACACACACACATACACACACACACGCTGCATACAGAGAGGTTTGTTTCTTGCTGCAAAAACACACAAAACTTCAAGTGAAACGTCAGAATAAACTGCGCTGCGTCGTCACTCGCTCAATTTCCACCAAAACACTCAAATTTCTTTTTATCATTTGCAGTTTAACTTTTTGGTTTTTTTATCCTTCCCTTCTCGCTGCTCTGTATCGACTTCAGCATCTTAAAGTTTAAAGCACAATATCTCAATGATTTCTTTCTCGATGACTTTTGAGATTCAGATCTGTCACTCCCTCCCATGAGTTTACCCGTCCTCCTCTCAGACCCGGCCCTCCTCATTTTCCATGAAAATAAATAAATGCAAATAGAGAAGAACAGAAGTATTAATGTGCGGTTTGTTGTGAAATATTTTTCTTCACATCATGTTCTTTCTTTTATCACTCCTTTAAGTCTCCATCTTACAATCCATCCTTTCCTCCCTCAGCCCTGCAATGAAAATTTAATGCTCCATGTCACAATGAATTTCACTTTTCTTGTTTCTTTTATTTGAGTTTAATATTTTAAGCTTTCAATTCTTTCTTCCATCTCGTTTTACTGCACCCAAAAATAGCTCGAGTTTCTGATATCTGATGATTTTTAGTCTGTCTTCCTCTCTCACTTTTCCTCACCTTATCATCTTTCCATCTGTCTTTTCTTCCCTCATTCCTGCTTCAAACAGACGTCGACCTACCGACTGATTTTAATATTTTAGGCACTTTTTAAACAAAAAAAGCCCGGATCAGAAAATTTAACACATTTGGTTCCCATGTCCCTTTTTACGGCCTTCTTTTCTTCTTTTTATCCCCATAAGACCCAGCTCAACATCTGATTCCTTTACAGCATGAAAACCTCTAAAACCTTTCAAAAACATGAACAAAAAGAAAACAAATCATAATGGGGAACTTCGCAAGAAATGTCCCGCTCACTACAAAAAAAAACAAAACCAAAAAGGGGAAAAGGAAATTATGTAAAATTAAGCTGAGGGGATTATTAGATATGATCAAAAATGGGGAGAAAATGTCCAGAAAAGTAAATCTATACTCATTTTACTTAAATATTTAAAATGATGTCAGAGAAATAAACACAAGAACACCTCTTAAGCACTTTTTTTAAGGTCATACTCTTGCCCATTTTACTTTTTTTTAATTTATTGCAATCAGTCGATCATTGCAGACTCAGGGTCCATATAAAAGGACAAAACATCATCATTTCAGGTAATTTTCTAGTTTTTTGGGGCCTTTTCTGTTGTTTTCGGCCCTCCAATGCTTTAGGAGAGAAGTCGAGTCGCTTTGCTCCGGTATTAAAGGGTTAAATTTAGCGCACAGTGTCACGATGAATTGCACTTCTTGACCTCCACCTGTCACTCCCTTCATCCCTTCTCTGCCACGCCTTCAATCGAAAGACGACTCCCAAAAATGTGATCGTTTCTGTCAAATTTAGATCTTTCTTTGCCAATTTCTCCTCCACCTCCAGCTCATCCCTCCATCATCCCTTTTAATGCATCTTTTCCATCCAAGATTTTAACATTTTTATCACTCTGTCTCACTTTTCAACATAAAGAACGAGTACAATCTGTGTTTTTCACCCTTCCATCCATCCATCCATCCATCCATCCATCCATCCATCCATCCATCCATCCATCCATCCGCCCTCTCACCGACGTAGAAGACCCCCTCCTTGGTTTTGGCAGCGGCCTCCCCAACCCCGGCCTTCGTCTTCTCAGCGGCGGCCACCACTCCGTCCTTCACATTGAAGAGTCCCTTCTTCAGGTGCTCCATGATGCTTTATTTCTTCCTCTGTCCTTCTTTCTCTCTTCTTCTGCTGCTACGTCTGCCTCGCTCGTCTCCTCTCCTCTCTTCTGTCAGCGATCTGTTCTTCCTGCTAATGGATGAGGGAGAGAGGGAAGGGGTGGAGAGACGGCACGTGAGACGGAGAGAGAGGGAGTGAAATATGAAGGCAACGTGGGAGCAGAGAGAGAGAGAGAGAAGGAGAGAACGAAAGGAAGAAGCAAAAGGAGGCAAAATTTGGCTCAGATTTGGACTTTATCCAAACTCTGCCCGTCTGCCTTGTGGGGTCATGTGCTGCACTTTGTTTTATGTGGTTCAAAGTTAGAAAACTATCTGAAAAATGTCCTAAAAATAAACAAAATAAAGCCAGTAGAAAATGCAAGAAACCTTCGTAAAATATCTGGAAATATCAGCAATAATTCAGGAAAAAATACAAAATACTATCAGGGTCTGTTGAGCATCAGCTGCCTTGCAGAAGTTTACCTCTGGACTTTATTTTATGTAAGTAAAAAGCTTGAAAACTATCCAAAAAAATGTCATAAGAATATCCTTAAAAGTTTGATGTCTGCTGGGCTTTAGTGGTGTTGCATGCACGTTATTTTATGCAACTGAAATGTTTCAAAATGTCTTCAGAATATCCAAAATAACATCAATAGAATATGCAAGAAATTCGAGAAAAATATGTCTTTCTTTTATATGTTTAAAATTGTTTCACAGAAAAATTATTATAAGCACTTTTTTTAGGTCATTTCCTTATTTGTTTGTTTTTCACACTTTTTTCCCCCCTAATTTTTAAGTAATTTCTTGTACTTTATTTATTTTGCTAATTTTTGTTCATTTCCTTTTAAATTGCTTTTTGCCTTTTTCCATGTTTTAAACAAAATGCAGCCAATTTGTTCAGGTTCCAAAGGGTTAATATTTTTATTACGTGTTTGATTCTCCATAAGTGAAAAACCTACTAAATCCCTTTATGATTCTAATATTTGTATTTTTTTTTTACTCGTATTTTCTGCAGAGTAGTGTAAGTACTTTTACTGCAGTAAAAAAGGATCAGAGTACTCCCTCCATCACTGCTCATTAGTTTATATTTTTAATTTCACTGCATTAGTGCTGACAGTCAGCTGGACAACCTGAATGTGACTCAGCACAGCACACACACACACGCACACACACACACACACACACACACACACACACACTCCCAGACACACCCTTGGCTGCCTCATCCCTTGCTCTCTGATTGGCTGACGGCCGGCGCCGGCTCTATTTTTAGACTCCATTTCATTTCATTTTATTTGTTCCAGGATCCGATCAGCAGCAACATTATGGGATGCTGTGGGTTACCGGGGCGATAAGAGCTGACAGCACTGATCAATACTGACCATCAGCCTGCACACACACACACACACACACACACACACACACACACAGAGTAATGTAATGCTTTATTGATTTCTATAAAGACATCTCTAATGGTGGCACACACGCACAGAAACGTGAACTCCCTCCTAAAAGCATCACGTTTTATTTATTTTTAAGAAAGTCACTTTTTGAGTGTTTGATGTTCATGTGTCGTAGGAATATCCATCATGACCCAACTGGCAGAATTTCATGTTGAGTCAAACCCGCTCTCATCCATAATCTTTAAATATGGCCGCTCTGTCAGCTGACCTAAAAGTCTAAATATGACGTGTCTGCCCGCGTCAGTTAGGAGCCTGATTTCTGTTATAATAATATTAATAATTAAACATTTTATTTATGGGCGCCTTTCAGGACCCTAAAGATCACCTCACAAAAAACAAAAGCAATAAAACAACATAAAATCACATTTAAATACATAAAAGTTCAACAGCAGTAAATCACAGAGAAAAGGCAAGTTTAAAAGGTGAGTTTTGAGGTGATTTTTTAGGTGGATTTGAAAATGGGGAATGAAGAGACAGGTCCAAAGATGAAGGGCTGACTGGCTGAAAGCTCTGGACCCCACAGTGGGTAAACAGGGAGGTGTAGTGAGGAGCATGGAGGAGGAAGGTGTTTAAGGATGAAGGAGGGCAGAGATGTATGGAGTAGCGAGGTTATGGAGAGGCTTGAAAGGAGGAGGAGAATCTTGTAACCAGTATGGTGCTCGACAGGAAGCCAGTGAAGCTGTTGCAGGACGGGGGTTATGTGTTCGATTGAGGGCGTTCTGGTGAGCGTGCGGGCAGCGGCGTTTTGCACTAATCGAAGCTCATGAGAGAGCTTCAGCTGACGACCGAAGAGAGAGTCCCCATTATCGATGCGAGAGGTGATGAGAATTTGGTTTATTTGCTCATTTCAGTGTACAATTTCCAAAACAACACAAAAACCTATGATACACCTATTATAATACTTGCTACTTTCTAACAAATGACAGAAGCTGCTGTAAATACAGACACAACGTAACTTAGTGATGTTGATATGTTAGCCAATTTTTTATTTTCAAATTCAAATTTTGTTGGAAGGAAATCGGGGTTCAGGGTTTTGCCAACAGACAATGACACCTGCCCCCATCTCCTACCAAGCATGTCTTTAAAAAGTGGGAGGAAACCGGAGCACCCGGAGAAAACCCACACAGACACGAGGAGAACATGTAAACTCCACACCGAGAGGCCCGAGTCACACGGACCTGAAGCCTCTCTGTGAGACTCAACGCTAGTCGCCGAGTCACCGTGCTGCCCTGCAGATCACATTAAATAATAAAGCACTTTGAGAACAAACTTTCCATCCATCCATTGTCGTCCACTTATCCGTGGCCGGGTCGCGGGGGCAACAGGCGGAGCACAGCATTCCAGACGTCCCTCTCCCCAGCAGTGCTCTCCAGTTCCTCCTGGGGGACCCCAAGGCCTTCCCAGGCCAGAAGAGATATGTATACCCTTTCAGCGCGCTCTGGGTCTGCCCGAGGCCTCCTACCAGTCGAACCTGCCCAGAACACCTCCAGTGGGAGGCGCCAAAGAGGCATCCTGATCATGCCCGAACCATCTTAACTTGCCCCTTTCAACCTGAAGGAGCAGCGGCTCTACTCCGAGCTCCTCCCGGATGTTCGAGCTCCTCACCCTATCTCCAAGGCTGAGACCAGCCACCCTCCGGAGGAAGCTCATCTCGACCGCTTGTATCCGCGATCTCATTCTTTCAGTCACTACTCAGAGCTCATGACCGAAGGTGAGGGTCGGGGCGTAGATTGACTGGAAAATCAACAGCTTCGCCTTCCGGCGCAGCTCCTTCTTTACCACGACAGTCGGATGCAACTCCTGCATCACTGCAGAAGCCACACCAAACCGCCTGTCCATCTCACACTCCATCTCTACCCTCACTCGAGAATAAGACCCCGACACACTTGAACTCCTTCGCTTCTCCGCCACCCAGAGGTGACAGTCCACTGTTTTCTGGCAGAGAACCACGGCCTCAGATCCGAAGGTGCAGACTCCCATCCCGATCGCAAAACATTCAGCTGCAAACCGCCCCAGTGTACGCTGGAGGTCATGGTGTAATGAGACCAACAGAACCACATCATCCGCAAAGAGCAGAGATGTAATTCTGAGGTCCCTAAACCGGACCCCTTCCTCTCCCTGGCTGCGCCTTGAGATCCTGTCCATGAAAATCACTAACAGAACTGGTGACAAGGGACAACCTTGGCGGTCGCCAACACCAACTGGGAACGTGTTTGACTTTACGCCGAGGATGCGGATGCAACTCACTTTGGTCATACAGGGATCGGATGGCTGATAGATGCAACCCCAGCACCCCTGTATTCCTGCAGTACTCCTCACAAGACCCCCCAAGGAATGCAGTCGTAGGCCTTCTCCAAGTCCACAAAACACATGTAGACCAGATGGACAAACTCCCACGACCCCTCCAGCAGCCTCACAAGGGTAAAGAGCTTATCCACCGTTCACGACCAGGACGCAATCCGTATTGTTCCTCCTGAATCCGAGGTTCGACAGTCTGTGTCGGAGTGTAATACCCCAATAGCAGGAGCACAACAAACCAGTTTGTACCAAAGTGCTTCAAGACATCAAAACAATACAATAAACATATGCATAAACTCGCGTTTACACACACATACTTACATTTTGTGTATCAGTGTCAAATCAGGTCAGGAGTCTGGAGCAACTGCCGATCTCATGTTTAAAGAGCTTTCCCTAATATTCACTTTAGGTTATGAAAACATGATCTTTGAATGTTTAGGTTACGTTTTCTGAGGGCAAGTTTCTATAGAACATTCTGGCTATGTAACATTATTTTTAAAAAAATTAAGGTCAGTTTCATTAAGTGTTCCCAGAACTTCTTTGTAAGGAGAACATTGTTTAACAGATAATGTTGCATCAATGTTCTCTAAAAAGCATTCTGTGAACTGCGTCCTTGACAACATCTTAAAAACATTCTCACAATGTTTTTAGATGTCAGAACGGTCTAGCTTTGTCAACTTGTAACATTAAAGAAACATTTTGAAAGACTTTGTTTTACCTGTTGCCCAGACAATGTTCACAAAACATTCTCACAATGTTGCAGTCAGAATGTTTCACTCAATTTAACAGTAACATTATTTTAAAACATTATTCAACAGATAGTCAGAATGTTCCTCCCCTGTTAACCTTTCAATGCTCCAGAAACGTTTTGTAAAACATGTTCCCTAACCTGTGCTTTAGACATCGTTCATAAACTATTCTGGGAATGTTGCAGTCAGAACCTTCCACCTTTGTAAACCTGCGACGTTTCAAAGCATTCTGTATCCTAATAATGTAATCTTTTTGAATTTGGAAAAGCTGGTTTACAGAGTCAGATAAGGGGACGGGGACCGAGATGAGGACGGAGATGGGGTTTGAGACGGCGGGTCTGGCCTTATTTTTCTTCCTCTGAGCTTGAAATTTTCAGGGATTGGGGGGAGGGGAGGGTGCTTGACGTAATCTTGAGGCCGAGGCTGAGACTGAGGCTGAGGCTTGGCGCTGGCGGAGACGAGTGGGAAGCGCTTGTGCCTGGATGTCCGTACCTGCTCAGTCTCGTCCTGTGATTCTGCCTCGGCCGGAGGTTGGGACTCTTTGGGAATAGGCGGCAAGCATTTTTGCCAAGATTCCACCTTGAGCTTTGACACGGTTTCTCTCAGCACTTTGTTCTCACTTTTCAGACTGACATATTTTGCTTCATGTGCGCAGATGAGTCCCTGTGCCGCCTTTAACTTTTCGTTCAGGTCTCTGATGTCCCACCGACACACCTGGAGTTTCTGCAGCGCGTCGTCCGGCCGCCGCGCCAACATGCGCTTCAACTCCTCGATTTCCTTGTCCCGTTTGTCCAGAAGCCGTTTTTGCGTTTTCACACAGAGCACATACTGACGCAGCTGGTTATACATCAACCTCTGAATAAAGAGGTGAGGTTTTCTGTTTCTGATCCAGGATCTGTCGCAGCGTAAGCTAGCGACGGCCCGCTGAAACACCATCTGCATGTCCGTCATCTCGCAGTCACGCTTTAGGTTCTTGTTCTCGAGTCGCAGAGATTTGACTTCGTCCTCAAAGTTTTGAAGTGCCTGCTGCAGCGTGTCTCTTGCAGATTCCTGCAGGACGATCTTGTGTTGCAGCTGCACCAGCTGCTCGCTGTAAAGCTGCAGCTCTTTCTCCAAATTCTCCTTTTCTGACTTGATCTCTGTGAACCTGCTGTCTCCGATCCGCAGGTCCTTATCCACCGACTCGAAATAGTCCTTTTGTTTGGTTTTGGTTTCTACTAGCTCTCTCCTGACCTCTCTCAACGTGGTCCTCACGGACTGGTATCGCCTGGTGACCCGAGACAGCTCTGTGTTTTTCACGTTCAACTCACAAGTCCTGTCTCTGAGTTCATCCTGCAGTCGCTGAATTTCTTTGCTCTTTTGACTAATTTCAGTCTGAGCTGTGAACAAGTTTTGGAGCGTGAGATTTCGTTCGCTCGTGACACTCTCAGCCTGGATGATCAGGAGTCTCTGCTTGTTCTCGGACTCGCTGACCAGGTTCCCGAGGCAGACGATGTCCCGGTCTCTGTTGTGGATCTGTTTGGTAAGCTTGCTCTCTTTACTTTGCAGTTTGCGTTTGAGTTCGACGCAGTTGTCCAATTCGCTTTTCAGGTTTTTGATCCGACTGTGTTGTTTCTCCGCACGTTTTCTGTGCTCATCCGATTTTGCCGTCAACTCGTTTATGTATTTCTGCATTTTCTTGATCTGATCCTCCATGTCCTCCTTCAGAAATGTCAGGTCCTTTTTGTCGCTCTCCAGGGTCTTCACCTGCTTTGTCAGCTGCTCTATCTCTTTCCTACAATCATACATTTGCTCGTTTTGGTTTTTAAGTTCGTCTGCTTGTTTCTCACAGACTTCTTGGACTTTCTTAAGGCTTTCGGCTTTCTGTTTGTAATGTGATGCTTTTTCTCTTATTCGCCTTAAGTCATTCTTTGTCATCTCGTGCTCTACGTCCTTGTCTTTTAACAGCTGTTTCTGTTGTTCCACTTTTTTGATTGCAGAGTTTTTGTGCGTGGTCAGCTCCTGGACCTGAACTTGCAGCGCCTGCCCCTGCAGGATCAGCGTCCTGTTGTCCCCCTGCGTGTTCAGGAACCTCTCCAGTTCCTTCTCCTTCTGTTTCCTCAGCGTCTTTTCCACGGAGAACTTGTTCTGAAACTCCAGGGAGTCTTTTCTGAGATCCAGAATAGTCTGCTCCAGATCTTTCATTTCCTGAGCTCTCTGGTTCTCCTGGCTCTTGCCGTCACTTTTGATCACCTGGAGTTCAGCTCGTAGCTTGTCTATGTATAAATTGTGTTCGCTAACTATGGTTTTCAGCCGAGCGTTCTCAGCTTGCTCTTTTCTCAAATTAATTTCCACGTTGATGAGAGCAGAGAGTTTTTTTTTCTGCGCCGTGTTTTGCTCCATGAGCTTTTTCTCGTTTCTTTTCGCCCTCTCCAGCTCGCTCTGAAGCTGCGTGATATGTGCTTTGGGATTGATCATTTTGATTTTGTTTTTAAATGAAATGATTGAATGTAAAATGTCTCTCTGCGAACGTACCGTGTGCTCTAAGAGGAGATGGTTTTGATCCGTTTTCAGTAACCAGCGTTTTAAACCTGCAGCAGCAGCAGATCCTCACTGCAGCTGATATCTGACCGACTCCCTGTGTGTTAGGATGTTTGCTGTGACATCATCTACAGTAAAGGCTGAGTTAGTTCCACTGATGATGTCATCGCATTCCGCTGATGATGTCATCGCATTCTGCTGATGATGTCATCATCACATTCTGCCGATGATGTCATTGCATTCTGCTGGTGATGTCATCGCCAACATGCACATTCCACTGAACATTTTAATTTAAAAAAAAAATAATACAATAACATTTATTTGTGTAAATAAATAATAATGTGAACCACGATCCATTTTGAGGACCTGTTCAGGAATTTTTGTTTTGTTAAATGTATGTAAATGTAAATAATCTTCAAATAAAAAAGGACAGACATGATAAGTACTGGTGCAACATTTGATTTGATTTTTTTGCTGACTTCAATCCCTTTGAAACCAGAGTGAACTGGTTTGATTTCTGTTAAAACCTGGGAAGAAGGCAATGACCCAAAAATTCACAAGAAATGCATAAAAAATACAAGAAAATTACCTGGAAATTATTAAAAACAAATAAGAAAGAAAGATAAAAAAAAACAAGATAGTAATATTAATGATAATAATAATGTTTTAACATAATTTAAAATATTTTACCATTATAATCCCCCTCCCTCCCTCAGACATTTTCTCCCTATTTTATCTAATTTTTAAAAATCACAGATTAAATCTAATAATTTCCTGTGTTTTTTTTTTTTTTGAGAAATTTAACCAATTTGCTCAAAGTTCAAATGTTTTAATTCTTGAAAGGCATCTGAAAGCAGCAAGAAGAAGAAAAGTGAGGTTTGCTCCAGCTTGCAAAAGGTTAAATTAAATAGTCATTCTTTTTTTTCCTCTGACATCCGTCTCGTGTAGAAAATCGGCGTCCAGTCGCAGCGAATGCAGCTTCAGACCAGCGAGTCTCTGTCGGAGGTCGACCTGTTGGAGTCAGGTGGAGTTCAGTTGTTGCTGCGTTTGCAGAAACATTTGTGTCACTGCTGTTATGAAAACTAAATGATTACACACACACACACACACACACACACACACACACACACACACACACACACTCGTTAAAACACTGCAGCTATCAATTAACATGTAGCTGTTGGATTCCTCACTCAGGTGATCTGGAACGAGCTGTTCTGAGATCCTCTGAGACCTGGACGCCCCACAGACTCAAAAACCCTTCAGATAAATGAGTCCAGCGTCTGATGCAGCCTGAAAAACTGACACTTTCATCATCCACTTTTATTTAAATCTCATTTTTTGTGTGAGCTGTGGTGGATTTTAAATCTTCTTTCTCTGCGATTATGAGAGTCAACATGAAAACAATAGTAAGAAATAATTCAAATAAATTCAAAGTTAAAGACTCAGAGGTCGTTTCGCAACTTTGAATGACTGTTTTAAGGCTCTTTGTGCTCGTTTTGAGTCTTCCAGTAATAACTTTGCTAGAAAAGTTGCTAGAAAAAGTCCCCACAAAGTGCAAAAATTATTATGTTCAAAATAATGTTACACAAAAAACAGGAAAAAGCATTCCTTTTTAAAATGATAATTAGGTCATTTTCTTGTTTTGTTTGTTTGTTTATTTGGGGTTTTTTAGTACCTTTTTACTCATTTCTTTTTAAGTTGCTTCCCATGTTTTTGAGAGAAATCAAGCAGATTTTCTCAGGTTTCAAAGGGTTAAACTACAGGAAAGACCTCTTAGAATATTACATAAAGCTGGTTATATTTTAAAGGATCCTAAACCCTAAATAAAAGATCCATTTTGTCTTTTATTTCATGTAATTTTATTTCATTTTCTCCTTGTGGTCAGTAGAAAATAAGCCTGAGACTTTGTAAAACTCCCACTCATTGCGTGTGATTGCTGTGCAGGTGTGGAGGCTCTGAATGAGGACTGACAGCAGCTTGGTGCGTTTCTCCTCTGGACCAATCAGGAAGTGTTTCCGTGTGTTTCTGAGCCTTTAAGAGAGGCGGCGAGCCGAACCCTCAGGGCACTCTGACACGTCCTCCGCAGAGTGCACGCCTCATCAAACTCTCTGAAAGTCTCTGTTTCTGTCCTGGTTACAGCTGGTTTTAAGCAGTTTGAAGCTTCAGAGAAGGAAAATTAAAAAACAGCATCGGCTCAGAGATATCCCTGCACAACGTTTTTGTGGCAGTTTGTCATAATGTTTGACAGGAAAAATGACTTCAGCTATCGCACTCACTGATTTATGGAGCGAAGCTTTAAGTTGATATAAAAAACCTTTTCAGGGTCTGTAAAAATACACAGCCTCCTCTATATGCTGATAGCTTCTGATAGCACACTCATTCAAGAAATACTTTCAGAACAAGCATTATTTTAAAAAAATATCACATTTTATTTAAATGTCCTTAAATGTGACACTAGTCTGCCACAGCAGAGGACGTCCAGCTGAAGTCAGAAACGAGCGCACGGTGAGAGCTCATTCATGCATGAAGCCGATTTCAGATTCCAGTTTGGATCCAGTTTTGGTTCAGCACTGGAACACATTATCTGCATTTTAGTCAAACTGTCAGAATGTGCTGATTTAGGTACAAGTACCTCAAATTTATACTACAGTACAGTACTTGCAGTTTTTGCTGAGTATTTCAAGAAAGAAGATAAAAAAAACAAAACCAAAAAAACACTGTCAAAACTGTTTAATGAGTATCTGATTACATTAGCAACGTAGCATGAGACAATAACTGTTAAAATAAATTAATGACACAAAATATTAACCGTATCCATGTGACATTACAGATTTATTTTTCAATATAATAACCCAGTTTATAATGTTTTTATTTATTGTCTGCCAAATTTAACAGATTTCCTAAGTACAATGATAATAATAATTTCATCATTTAGAGCTTTTCAGTTCACTTTGATAAAACCAGTAAAAAACATAATCATTCCCAACTGGTGAAATTCACAGTCATTCATTTTGTAGTTGCAATATTGAGCATGTTGCTCAATATTTCTATTATTTTCAAAGATTTAATGTCACTGGTGAGGTCATATTTTCTGTGTAAAACTCATCAAACAAATCGTTGGTAAATATTGAAAGCGGCAATATTGCAGCAGTTTGGGTGGAGCTGCTGCTCTGTGAGGACGCTGCAGGCGGAGCTCGGTGATGTGGTCTGCAGGGGGTTTAACCAAAGAGGCCTTTGCACACATTCATCACTCCCTCCGCTGAGAAAAGTCACAGAAAACGAAGCGAGAATATGAGTTACAGCAACATTTCCACAGTGAGCCAACTGTAGTTTTGTTGCTCAGTCGGTTGCACTGAATCTAGATATATTAAAATAAATACGCAGGAGTTAAAAATACCTGCAGTTTAAATTCTTTAACCCTTTAAACCTGGATCGACATCACTTTTCTTGCAGACACCTTCGCTAATATTTACGCCTTTTTCTTTCAAAAGCGAGAAAAAAGAAAAACGTGGAACTTCACAAGAATATATCAAGATTCAGAAAATTATTTTTAAAAATCAAGGGAAAATTATCATAATTCCATATTTTTAAATTATGTTACACAGTTATAAGAATTGTAAGCCTTTTTCCAGGTCATTTCTTGTTTTTTGGGGGGTTAATTTAATAAAACTTACTAATTTTCAGGTAATTTTCTTGTTCTTTTTAATAATTTCTTGCTAGTTTTGGGTTCATGTCTTCTTTCCTACAGTGTTTTTGAATGAAATAAAGCCATTTTGGGGGGTTTTAAAGGGTTAACTGTGCCACAGTAACATTTCGTATTTAGTTTTATCGCTCATTCGGTTGCACTGAACTCTGTAATATTAGAACAGGAGGGACCCAAAAATAACCTACAGAATAAATTCTTTAGATACCTTTTTTTGTTACATTTTCATGGAAAGTTTCCACTTTGAATATTTCTGGTGTTTGCAGCGTTTCTCCTGTCTCAAGCCAGCCGTCTTTTGTGGAGCTTTTTATTAATAAGAACGAAACGATGAGGCACAATAAGCTCCAATAGCTGCTCACACATTTTGGACTTTCTGACTCTCCGTCCCCTCAGAGGTCGGCGGCATCAAAGATGACTCACGACTGAAATTTGCAGGTTTATCAAAGTTAATCTCAAATCCAAAAATCACACCACTTTCACTGGATTTATTTAAAATTGCAGCTAAAAGTTTGCAATTCTGCAGTGCCCAGAGCTGGAGTCAGACTGAAGGACTCACCTGCTCCTCCTCCTCCTCCTCCTCCTCCTTCTTCTTTTTCCTTCTTCTCGTCGTTGCCACCAAGACAGCCTGACACCATGTCGGCCAAACCTTGATCTCCGTTGTTTCCACCTCCTCCCATACATTTCTGGATCACGCACTCGGCACCTTTCTCTGCAGAACAAATAGCTGTTCAGTTCAAATGGTGACGTCACACTGTGAAATACAGCCAGCGGCCCCCGGTGACGTCTGAACGGCACCACGGGGCCCAACACAGAGGCGTATGTGGGAACCAGAATGACGACAGAAACAATTCGAGCCACCAGGAGGAAACATTTCCTGTGAAAACAGGCGATCGCCCCGAGCATCAGATGGGTGGAAATGATCAAATATTTGGATTTAATCTTCTGAGTAAAATGCCCCCGAAGCTCCTGCCACCTGACTGACACTGCAAACAGCCCATCTGATCCTCCCAAAAATCCAAACAAATGATTTTAATTTGAAACACTGAAGGTGACCGCAAAGAGACTGATCCGGCCAGGTGTCTGTCCAAAAAAACTAAAATAAATTACTTTGTCACTGCACAGTTTCCACTTTAAATGTCTTATAGTGTCTTTTTGAAACATTATTTACTGTTTTGAATATTGTTTATGGGTTTTTATGCACTATGGACCACATTTTCTGTTTCTAAATCTGCACCCTAAATGGATTTTTTTTTAACATGTGGATCACAGATTCTGCCCATTAAATTGGAATAAAAACAGACGTATAACTGGCTGTGAAAATAAAATCTTTAAAACAAAAAAGAAGAAATAATTAAAATCAAGTTCAATGCCATCAACAAACCTCACTGATCACAGAAGTGTAGCTCAGAGTATCAAAGGCTGACATTACTTCTTTTGTTTTTCAAATGAGCCAATTTTGATCTAATTAATTTTTTTAATCATTTCTACACGTTGTTAAAAAATGCTGTTTATCATAGTTGCTTTAGCTTTTTTTAAATATTTTTTATTATTATTTTTATTATTATCTGCCATCTTTGGAAACGTTTAAAACAAACTTCTGCATATTTAATAAAAGATCTGAACATCTCCTCCAGCTCTGAGCGCTTTCTGATTCTCCAAAGTCGCGTTAAACAAACCTCTGAATCTGATCTGAACTCTGAGATATTTCATAAGTGATACTCACCCGCCATTTCCCCAATCATTTCAGAAATGCCCCCTCCTCCTCCTCCTCCTCCTCCTCCTCCTCCTCCTCCCCCAAAACCTTTCAAAATATTTGCCATGTTTGCTGCTGTGTTGAGCTCACGTCAAATCTGCGTGGAGTGTGTTAGAGGACGGAGGAGGTTTGTTCTTATAGCAGCAGGTGTGTGTCCTGCAGGTGACGCCTCTCTGGTCTCTCCCTGCAGAGGAATCAGGTGGAGCTGCAGGGCCGACCTGCCTCACAGCTCTGAGACGTCACGCCACACTTTTATTTTGTTTCACGTGTAAACACAAACGGTTAATGAGCCCAGACTGCACAGTGTGTCACGTGTGTGTGTGTGTGTGTGTGTGTGTGTGTGTGTGGTTCGTATTCAGCGTCCTCCCTTCAAAAGAATGTTAAAAAGGCTGTTTGACTCATCAAAACACTCACTTTTATTTATGTTCAAATAAAGTTCCTCTGATGAAGAGTTAGGGACTGTTTGTTATTAACCCTTCAGGGACTGTTGGTCTCATTTTAGTCTCTTTTCTTCTTCCTGTTGTAATAACTGTGTGTGTGTTGATGCATGTGTCCTAAATGTAGTCCAGATTGTGTATTTGAGTGTAATCAGTGAATTTGCAGCTCAGCTCCTACAATAAGTCTAAAATACACTGTGGAAACTAAATAGTTACATTCAGACTGTTCAGGTCCAAAAATGCTCCATTGAAACCCATTCAAACTGACATTTTTGATCCCACAGCCATCAGAGCAGAAAAACAGGACTTGTATTATTTCTGGGTGTCATTCTGGGCTTTTGACTCTGAATTTGTCATTTTGACTATTTTCCACCTGATGAGGTCATTTTGACCATATTTGGCATATGGAGGAAATACATGCTATTTCCACTAGGTGACCTGTCACAGTCAATGTAGCTGCTGATCACTGACATATCCCAGACTGTCAGCAGCTACACTCACACACTGACATATCCCAGACTGTCAGCAGCTACACTCACACACTGACATATCCCAGACTACAGCTACAAAACAAAACAAAACAAAACAAAACAAAACAAAACAAAACAAATATGAAAAATAATCATTTTTGTTTTGTTTTGTTTTTCATCTAAAAACATGGTGACATCATGACAAAAACCTGGCATTTAAATGTTAAAATTCTAAAGATTTAAGAATATTTGTTATTTATGATTAGGACTGATTTTGGTTTAAACAATTTCAATGAAAGTAACATTTTTTAGCTTGATATATAATCCACAATTTAGAAATGTCCTGAAAAGTACAAGAAAAGTTAAATATTTAATTTTTGGCACTTTCTAGGTCATTTCCTTGCTTTTTACTTTTTTCTTTTCTCTCTATTTTTTTTTTATTTTCAAGGTAATGTATTTGCAACTTTGCAGTAATTCCGTTCTAATATTTGTGTCTTTTCTTATGAAGTTGCTTGTTGCCTTTTTCTGTTTTTGAATGAAATCGAGTTATTTTGCTCCGGTTTCAAAGACTTAAATGACTTTATGAAGATGCTTCAGTTCAGGTCCGTCACTGTGACTTTAAGTCAGGAAATATTTGTCCGTGTCACAGCTTTGACCCGACAGACGAGTTTGGTCGGTTTTGATCATCATGGTTTTGTCTGATGAAACATTACAAACAAAAACAGCCTCACAACAAAAGACGAACCTGTTCCTGCGAATCAGCTCACACGTTTTGATGAGCTGCTTCATTGTTCAGCAGCTGAAGGGTGTTTCCGTGTCATAAACTCACTGACAGCTCCATAATGTCCTCGTATATTAAAATGAAACACCCAGATACTGGGCACGGTCGCGTTTATTTATAGTCTTTAAAAAAACTGCACAGAAAATGTCAATTTAACCCTTTGAAACCTGAGAAAATTGACTTGATTTTTCAAAAACATGAGAAGAAGGCAATGAGCCACAAAAGACGAAATTATCCCAAAACAGCTAAATTTAAAACCTGGCACAAACGTCCACTTGGGCTCAGTAATAAATTGGTTGTAGTTAGACTACAGTGGTCTGAGGTCAAGGTCGCAGTGACCTTGCAGCTGTCCCATACTTAAGAACATTTTATTCAAAGAACATCTTTGGGGGATTTTGTCAAATTTAACACAGACTTCTACTTTGACACAACGACAAACTGGTTGGAGTTTGGTCATCCAAGGTCAAGGTCACAGTGACTTATTCTAAAAACAACTTTTCATTTCTTCAAATTTGGCACCAATGTCCATTTGAACAAAGATCAAGGTCACAGTGACATTTCATCCATCCCATATTTAAGAACATATTACCATAAAAACACCATAACAGAAATTTCTTCAAATTTGGCGCAAACATCCACTTGGACTCAACAATAAATTGGTTAGAGGATGGTGGTCTACGGTCAAGGTCAGAGTGACCTTGCACCAATCCCATACTTGAAAATGTGTTTTCCCAATAACGTTTTGGTGGAATTTCTTCAAATTTGACACAAACCGCCACTTGGACTCAACGATAAATTGGTCAGAATAAGGTGGTCAAACGTCAAGGTCACAGTGACCTCACACCCGTCCCATACTTGAGAACATGTTATCCTACTATCATCCTGAGGGAATTTCTTAATATATCCCAACCATACTTTTATTTTGATTTGAGGTAATAAACTGTGAGGCAGTAAATCTGGTCAAGTAATGGACTGTATGTTTAAGTAGAAAGAAGTTATTGTTTTGATTTCGTTTTGTATCGTTATTCGTTGAATCTGTTATGGAGAAATATTTAATGTCACTGGTGTTGATATCGACTACAACATTCCTGGAACAGTAACATACGGTACCATACATACGGTACCATGCATACGGTACCATGCATACCGTACCATGCATACGGTACCATGCATACCGTACCATACATATGGTACCATGCATACAGTACCATACATACAGTATCATACATGCAGTACCATACATGCAGTAGAAACTGATTAAGTAGTGACTGATTAACATTCACTAATGTTCGTTTTTTAATTCAAACTTTCCCAGCATCCACCTCTTCTGTATGAGAGACCTCCTCATGGAGGAGCCGGTAACCGTGGTGACCTTACATCCCTTCAGGTATCCAGAACATCAAGCACATTTTTATTTTCACGTGTCGTGTCAGATCACGTTGGCACCGAGACATGTGTTGAGTTATTTTCGGGTGTGGCCAGTAAAACACAGGTACGCCTGCCCCGGAGCACCACCTGCACTCATTCAGCGGCGCAGAACCTGATCTTCCTCGCCGCCAGCAACATCAGAACATTTAAACTCTTTTGTGATGAAGCTGGGCGGCGACTCTGACCGCAGAGGTGACACGAAAACAGGGTCAACAACTCGGTCGTAACTTTTAATTGGAGCTCATTTCGAGCGATGGCGTTTACAGCGAGCGGTTTACAGACGGCTGCTCGTCCTCTGAGGCCAAACGGTTCTCCTTTAACACCAGACTTATCGAAGTCTCGTGCTCTTTTTTTTCTTTTTTAAATTTGCATCTGAAATGAAGTTTGTGCTCCTCAGGGAACCAGGCTCGATGTCTTTTGATGGTGCGGTGAATGTTAGTCTGATGCTTCAGTTTCTGCAAAGTGTTTTCGAGTTCCTGCCCCCTAACAAACCCTCAGTCTGACCATCATTTCAAACTAAAAACATCAATGTGACTTCTGTCACTTTCACTTAGTCCTGATGTCATATTTTCCATGATCTTATTGCTAATTAGTGAGCAAGGATCAGCTGGAAACTGGAGGCACAGACATTCATGTCAGAGGTGAACTTCAGCCTTTGAAACCTGAGACTGGCTTGATTTCATTCAAAAGGGAGGAAGGCAATGAGAAACAGGGAAAAAAGCAAAAACATTAAAAAATGTAAATAATAATCAGAACTTTATTATATAGCACCTTTAAAAATAGTTGTTTACAAAGTGCTTTAATGGAAAAAGCAAAAAAATTAATAATAAAAATAAACATCATCAAGAAAGGCCAAACAGGGAAAGTCTACAACAGTCAAACAAAATGACACGAACAAAATGCATAAACAAAAGATAAACCAAAAAAAAAAACTGAGTAAAAGTAATAAAACAGGCAGTTAATGTATTGAATAAAAAAAGTTAAAAAAAAAAAAACAACACCAGAATAAATGCAATAAAATATGATAAAAAAAAAAAGTAAGAGAAAGAAAGAAAAAAAACAAAAAAAAGACTTAAGGAAAAAAAAATAAAAAATTATAGCAATTATGTAAAATGATCACCATCATCATCATCATCATCGTCATCATCATCATCATCATCATCACCATCATCATCATCATCATCATCA
>NC_056477.1:997363-1021292 GCF_008729295.1 Plectropomus leopardus | reverse complement strand
AATAAAATATAGACAGATAAAAAATCAATAAAATAAAAGCACCCATTAACATGAATTAGATCAAGTAAAACAGGAAAAAATCATGCGACCAACTTTGGTGGACGCAGGATATCATATATTTATTTAGTGTTTTTTTTATTCTTATTTTATTTTATTAATTTTTTACCAGGAAAAGTTCACATAAATAGACAAAACACAACATCCACCTGGATCCTGAATAAACGTCCGTGTTGATTTCCAGCAGACAGGATGTGCGAGCGGCCGAAGGTCCACGTCTTCCTGGGGGCTCCTCCTCCGTCCTCCGGCCCAGCCTCGCCGTCTGAAGCTGGGGCAGAAGCTGAGGAGCGGCCCCCCGCTGACTGGAGACACCTGGAGCTCACCTGGCGGGACGGACGTCTGAGGCCTGCAGCAGGTGAGGCGTTCAGGGACCCGCCAGCAGTGTGTGCAGTTTAAATGTAAATGTTTTAGTGTGTTGTGTCTTTTGTTGCAACTCAAATCATCATTTTAAAACAAAACAGAAAAAAAAAAACTTGAAAAATTCATAATTTAAAAAAAAAAATGGGTAGAATTCATCCTGATTTTTAAAACAAATATTGAACTTTTTTGGAATATTTTTCTCTTTTGTGAAACTTTTTTTTTATACGCTTTGTGTTTCTTTGCTGCTGCATTTGGGAATAATTTATTTATTCTCTCTTTACGTATTCTAGAGTATTGGCTGTCAAAATTAATATTAAATACAAATATAATATGATTATTTTTTTAATTTATACTTGATTTTCCTGACCTGCTTTTTTTGTAACCTCTTTTTTTTTCTTTTGTTTTTGTGTTTTAATACACACTAAATTTCTGACGTGAAGTAACAAAATACAGATCATTTTCTCATCTTTCAGACGAGGCTGGAAATCGTCTGGCAGAAGAAAGAACCTGCGGTGAGAACACAGATGATAATCGATGTACGCCACGATCACAAAACCAGGATAATGAACCAAACGACGCAGAGGCGTCACGAGGACGGGGCGAACGAGCGGCCACATCTGGCTGCAAATTTAATCCGAAAGATGGCCGCTCGGATGGACCTGCAGAGAGCGGAGATGAAAAGTTGAGGAAAAGCGGAGAGGAGGATCAGTGTTCGGCTTCAGTTCTTCAGTATCTGGACGGCTGTTTCCCCACAGCTCAGAAACCACCAGAAAAACCTGAAAAAACAGAACCTGAGCCTCCACGGCGAGCCGTGCCTCCTCTGTCCGCTCACACTCGCTTCCTCTCCACCTGGACTCTGAGTCAGGCTCTAATCCTGAGAGGCGGGCGGGGCATCCAATCAGCAACCAGCCCTGACAAGACCCCGCCCCCTCAGACCCCGCCCAAACACACCCACACTCCTCCGTCCGTCTCCTCCAGCACGCCGGAGCTCTTCAGCCCCGCGTCGCCGTCGCCCGGAGCCTCCGCCGAGCTCTTCAGCCAACGCTCCCTGACCCCGAGGGCGGAGCAAGGAGGCGTCGTCGTCGAAGCCACCGCAGACGGCGTGCTCTGCTCCCAGGAGGCCGAGCAACACGCCGCCAGAGAGTCCCCGGATTTCAAGAGAGCTCGAATCTCTGAGAACCTTGAAGCGTCCGTGTCGAACAGCACCGCCGCCGGGCTGCGAGGTCCCACCACGGTCCTGATCCGCTGTGACAAACGGGGACCGCAGTACTCGGTTCTGGTGGCGGTGGTTCACCCGTGTCACCTGAAGGAGGTCAAGGTGAGCGGAGACGTCACCACACGTCACGAAGAAGACGACGACTTACAGCGTCATATTAAGAACAATTTTCATGTTTATGTGTTTTATTTTTTTAATTTTTTGCATAGAGGTGTAAAACATTTTAATATCGTGAAAAATATTTTCCATCAGTTATTTAAAAAAGTGACAATTTAATAGAATCAGACTCATTACACAAACTAAAAGGTTTCAAGCATTCCTCTATTTTAATTTTGTAATTATGAGCTACAGCTGGAGGTGACGTGTTTGATTTGTCGGATTGAAGGTGAGGTCCGGGCCGTCGGCGGGGACCTTCGTTCCTCTGGCGTCCATCGTGGTAACGGACCAATCCGGGGTTGAGACGAAGGTGGTGCTGTGGCGGCGGGCGGCTTTCTGGGCGTTGACAGTCAGTCCCGGAGACGTTCTGCTCATCACAGGTACGGAAACTGATTTAGGACCTCTGTAGGATTTCATTTTTTTCTAGGATTTTAGGACGTTTATAGGATTTGGGAATATTTCTGAGACTTTGGAACGCTTGTAGGATTTTAGGATGTTTTTTTTTCTGTCTTTCTCTCGCTCGCTTCTGTTTTTAACATTCATTTTCAGGTTGTTTTCCTTGGCTTTTTTTCAATTTCTTGCAATTTGCTTTTTGTCTTTTTCCCCCTTTTTCCAGAAGAAATTTAAATCTAATTGCGCTCGCGTTGAAAAGATAAAACACTCATGAAAGGCATCTGAATGCAGAAAAACTGATGTCGATCCAGGTAAAAGGAGAACTGACTGTAATTCCAAATCTGTGTTCAGTGAGCGACCTACAAGTCGTCGCCACGTCCCGAGCTTCCAGCGCGTTGCATGTTGATGCACGTTGATGTACGTTGATGCACGTTGATGCACGTTGTTGTTACTGTGGAGCGAGCGGGCGCTCGGTGTCAGACATGTTGTCACGCACGGTTCGTTGTTTGAAATCAGGGCTGCAGGTGAATGAAGACAGGTGGAGAGGAGAGACGGTGCTGCAGTCGACCTTCAGCAGCAAACTGCTCAATCTGGGACAGATCACCGCCTCCACCTCGCCGCCAGGTACGGCCGCGCCCGGCCTGCGACCAATCAGCCGCCTTTCTCCTGACCTCTGCTTCAGTAACGCTCTCTCTCTCTGCAGCTCCTCAGCACGTTAATGCTCGCTCTCTCGCCGCTCTGTGTGGCTATCTTCGGGAGCGACGCCCCCTGCTGGTGTCTTCAAACCTCCGCCCCCCTCAGGACCTGAACCGCCTCCCCTATGCCACTCTGAGGTCCCTGAGGGCCAACACACTGGTCCACGCCCTGCTGCGCGTCGTGCACACACACGTCAGCACAGGTGAGCATGGTCACAGGTGACACAAACATCCGGGTGAACCAGAACTCACCTGAATCACCGCAAGATGTGAAATAGAAAAGAAGTGATGACATCAAGAGCAAATTTTCAATATTTGTCTTGAGAAACGTAGAATTTGCAAATAACATGTTTGTTTTTATCTGCCTTCAAGACAAGCTTAAATCAGTATTTTTGGGCCACTGTAAAAAAACCTGAGAGCCTGAGTTTGTCTGGAGCCCGTACGATTAATAATAGTGTCATCAGCACAGAAAGTGACTTTTTTAATCAATCGACCCTCATTTTATACTAGTTATGTAAATTCAAGTCAACAGTGGTCCGAGGAGTGATCCATGTGGTACACCGTGAGGTCCTGTAGACTGTATTTGTTGTTTCGGAGGTTCAGATCTTGAAGATAATAATAATGACTGTTATTAGAGTGGCGGAGTGAGGCGGAGTCTGGCTTCAGGTCCGCTGTTCAGCTGCAGGCCGTTCTGACTGTGGAGCAGCCAGATGGCCAGCAGGGGGCGCTGCTGCTGTGGGGCAAAGCTGTGGACTGGCTGCCTCGCTTCAACAGAGACAGAGGTAAACAAGCACGAACAAAAAACAGGTGCTGTATATGCGTGAAGCCCTGATCTTTACGGGTTAGCTCACTCAAATCACCACATAAAGAAAAAAATAATTCCTCTGTCTTCTTCAGCAACTGTCTGGGACTTCCACGTCCTTTTGGTGAGGGAGGGTTTGACCTCCGACCTCCTTGAGCTGCACTCCACCCCCTGGAGCTCCGTTCGTCCTCTTGACCCCGCCAACCGCCGGGCGCAGGACTTCCTTCAACCACGACCTGTCCAATCAGGAAACAGCAGTCTGGAGTTGGACCTGGACACGCTGCTGTCTCAGAAATACAACGGTAACTTGAAATAAACATTGCAAAGGCCAAATATCTGGTGTACGTTTTCGGAGCTGTAATGACCTCCAGCACTCTCATTATTTCAAACTGAAATAGTTTGGTTGGGCAGCTTAGTCTGCACCGAACTGCATGGTATCCAAAGCATTGTCGAGACATTTCACTTCACAAAACCTCAATTATCATAAAGGTCATGGTGGCGGGATCGCTTCAGGTACACCATGAGTAAAACAAAGCTGTGAATATTCAATAAAAAAAAGGACCTAAACTTTAGCCCTGAGGTACACTACAAGTGAATCAAAGCAGTGAATATTTGATTCAAAAGTTTGGGACCTAAACTTGAACCTTGAGGTACACCACAAGCAAATTACATGCTCAATGTGTGTTATTAAAATTTAGACATGACAGCAAATCCAAACAGCGTCTGAGAGGTTGATTTTGCCGTCTCCTCCACCAGGTAACGTGGAGCTCAGAGTCCAGATCACCGCCTTCCACTTTCAGGATCCTCCACCCTCCCAGAATGCACCTCGGCTTGTCTTAGACAGCTTCACACAGCTGGATGGTATCCTGGCGGTGCTGAGCGGTGACATCACGTACACTGGCTGCGGTCGCTGCTCTGCCGAGCTGGATACAGACGCCAACGGCATTTATGTGCCGTGTTACCCCTGCCTGCCCCACACAGCCGTACGTCGCTACTACAGGTAAGTAAAGCGTGGTGGTGGAGAAGTACTCTACCAAAAAAAAGCTTTATTTCAGATTACTCAACATTATCTGTCCTTTTATTTACACGTGCGTTATATTCGTCTTGTGTGTTGGTTGAATTAATTAGTTGAATTATTGGATGTGTGTTTGTGTTGGTCTCAGGCCAGGTGTGCTGACAGTAAGTGGGCGGGGCAGCAGTCAGGTGTGTGTTCAGGTTCCTCCTGTTCCGCTGCAGAGGATCCTCGAAGCCCCGCCCGACAAACTCCACAGGAGCTCAGGTGGGACACAGACTGTCAATCCTGATTCAACGCAGTCAAACCTTATTGGCGTCAGAAAGTTTGGAGTGCTTAGAGTCTTTTTTATCTGTCTGTCAGCTCCAGGCTCGGAGGTGAAGCACATCCAGGTGGCAGCAGAGAGGATCCGGACCCTCCTCTCCCTCCCGAGGAAAACCTTCGTCATCACTGTCCGGAGCCACTTCCTGTGTGACGAGAACAGCGTCCCCATCAGTCAGGACTTCACACTGTTGGACATCCAGTTCCCCAGCTGAGGGACTGCAGATGAGGGACACCGATACGGGACGTGTTCTTTTCAGACACATACCAAATCACCGCCAAATCCACGGTTCATTTCCGAACCTCTGTCCCCTCTCTGTGCCCCTGTTTCTTGTCTCTGTCTGTATGAATTATCAAATAAAGGCAAAATAACAAAAATAAATCAGATCTCTTGTTTGGTGATGGACAGTTACAGCTACTGATGAAGAAGTGTGCCAGCGACAGTCGTCATTTCAGAGACACTGCTTTTGTCTCCTTTTATCCGAAATCAAAGACATTGCTGCGAAATCGACTGAGAATTTTGACTGTAAATCTGCTACTGTAAACTAAATTATGTTCAGATAAAACGAGTTGAACATTAAAATGTTTGCAGATAATATTTCAGGATTTTTTTCAAATGAATTGGCACCTATTCCTTTGACAAAGTCTTGGATTTCAGATTATCATAAAAACACTTTCACCACACTGGAAAAATGTCTCTGTGGCATATAAATAAAACAGGTGATCATCAGCAAACTTTATATTCCTGGTAAACTGATTTCTCATGCACTAAATACATGTTAAAACAAATAAACAGTTAATGTGAAGATGATAACTAGCACTCATTATTTTGTTTAATCAGTAATTATTAGCTGTTAGCTGTATTACAGTATTGTATTGAGAATATCTCCTCTTGTTTCACTTCATCAGTACTGGTTTTCATCAGTATTAAATCACCCAGACTTGAATGCATTTTGCCATAAACTCATTATTTAATATCATTATTCAATTATTCAATTATCATTTGAAAAATACATACAAATTACCGAATTAAATCATTTAATTTACCCCTGTTCCCTCCAGTTGTCTCTTAATTTACTAAAAATACAGGTGTCACTGATAAAACTTAACAAATTTCTTCTCCAAATTTTACACATTATTTCACAAAATTTAAAAAAGCAAATCTCACACTTGTGCCTTAAATGCATTTGTTCACCAAACAGTGTATATATTTGATATGGAAAATCCATAGAAATCCTGTTTTTTAAATTTTATTATTATTTATTTTTTTGTCCACAACACAAATCAATCAATAAATATTCATTTTTGTGTTAAATGTTCTGTTAATGTAATCTCGGTACATCTCACATACTGGATATAAGTGAAACAATAATTCTGGTCAATGAAGCACAAATAAAATAAACGAAAAACGTTTATCGGTGAGTTTTGGAGATGTTGGTGGGAGGATTATTGAACACAGCCAGACTAACTGTGCTTCCTGTCTTTATGCTCAGCTCGGCTGCTCTGTTCTCGAAGTACACGAGAGCGACACTCACGTCTCGCTTGCATCTGTATTTGTCTAAATATTTCTCGTTCAGTTACTCACAAACATATATAATGGATTTTAATTACAGAGTGAATGAACTCCGGGGCTGAGCTCAGACAGAGGACGTCAGCGAAGGTTCAGGCTGAGACGTTAAGTCCTTTTGTCAGAGAAGTAACGAACATCAGAAGTGACGTAAAGTGATTTTTTGATTGATTCTCTTTTCCGCAGTGGTGTTTTTCTCTCAGAGGTCAGGATGTGGCTTTATTTACCTTGAGATGTTTCTTCAGCCACATTCATCAGATCGTTCAGCAAATCTGAAACACACAAGAAATAAAATCAAAAAGTTTAAACACTGTGCTGGACAGATTATTAGGAGTTTTTGGGGCTATCAGCCCAATTCAATAACTGTAATCTTTCATAAAAAGAAAAAGATTTAAAAAAAACAAAGATTGCATTTCTGATCAAAAGACTATGAAGTAAAATTGATAAAAATGTAAAAATGAAAAAAAGTTTGTTTTCACAAAGTAAAATGCAGTACAAATGAATCAACAAAATACTATGACTCTTTAGAAATTACAGTACTTGTAAGATGTGTTTTGAATAACGGTAATGTCGATGTGGACCGGTTCTGTTGGGATTTGTTCTCTGACTACACTGAACTTTGGTCTTCAGACATCACAACCAAATATGTTCAGTTCAACCAAATTCAACCAAATACGAATGTCTAATGTCAGTCGCCAGTGTGGAACCTCGACATTATTACTTAAACATTAAGAGCTTTAACGAAATTCAGATTTGTGAATCTGCAACCATGAAATGTTTTGAGCAACTTTGCATTAAAAAATGACTTTTAAATAATGAATCTGCAGACAAAACACCTGCTGATCATTCTTTGATTGATCAGGTGGCTGTGCAGTGAGGTGTTTTCTGTCCATACGTACCTCCTTCATTCAGTGCCACACTTTGCCCTTTAACTCCTCCATCTCCTCCTCCTCCTCCTCCTCCTCCTCCTCCTCCCACAGTTTCTCCCTCAGGGCCTCCGGCGGCGCCCGCTCCCCCCTGCTCAACGAAGAGACCTGCGAATCCACATTTCTTCTCTTTCCACTTGTCATCATCGTTGTCTCTGTCAAAGACCCTTGAGAAGAAGCTTTCATCCCCGTCGTCCTCGTCCCTCTTCTTCTCTTTCCACTTGTCTTCGTCATTGTCTCTGTCAAAGATCTTGGAGAAGAACCCTCCCTCTTCGTCGTCTTTGTCCCTCCTTTTCTTCTTTTTGTCGTCGTCGTCGTCGTCGTCTCTGGAGCAGAACTTCGAGAAGAATCCCTTGTCCTCATCCTTGTCTTCGATCCCTAACATGGACTTCACCTTGTCCTCCACCATGTCTCCTGCAGAACAAACAGCATCACACCATCAGCAAGTTTGACTTTTGCAAAACTCAGAAAGTTCATTTCAAAAGTTTGCCTGAAGCTCCAATCATCATCATCCGTCTGTTTAAAATTGCACGGATAATTTGCCGATAATTCATTTTGACGGCAGCTCAGGGTGCCGTCACAGCTTCCTTGTTTGGTTCGGACTTTCTGAGGCCCCCCGGCTCCACATGGCCAAACTTTCATCCGAGGAAAACAGGCCGTTGGATCAGCTGAACCATCGTTGTTTCCAGAGGACAAAAAGTCAGTGAAAAGTTTACGGTGAGGACACGAGCCTTTGTTCAGGTTTTCTGGTGTGAAGAGGCCAGAGAAATGTCTCTCAATAGTAACCATTATTTCTCTAAAAATTTGGTCTTTAAAATATTTCCATTTTCGAATATTTGGGAGTAATTTCCCGTGCCTGATTGTGTGCTTTTGTTATTTCATCACAGAAACTCAAAAGAGAACATTAGTGCTACTAACGAACATTTCAGGTTTTAATTTAATGTTCATATTTCTGTTGATAAATGCAAACCTGTGCACATACGTAGTGCCTCATCGCATATTTAGACTTAAAGTTTCAGAAAACTTGTAACCTAAAAAACAGCTGTATTTGTGTAAATAATGGGCTCAGGAGGTTTAATGACGTCTGTTTTTTTCACATTATTCACCTTGAGTGTCTCATTTTGGAGTGAAAAATTCTGACATTTTACAAAACATATCTTTAAAGGTCGTTTTCTCAAAATGAGTTTTAACTCAAAATATGAGCCATAAATCTCCACTTCAGCAGTGCTAATGTACACCAGTTTTATTCCGGTTATTATTCTCCAGGTTTTTACAGAAGGGTTTGTTCATACGACATTCATAGCCGAATTTATGGAGCTTTTATTCAACATTGTAAACCATGTTTGACTGAGACATTTGAACATTATAATTCCTCTCCACCCAGAAATTCATCAGATCGAACCCTCAGGCTCGGCTTCAACGTCACTGAGATCTAGTGTTGTTGAAGGGTTACACGTGCATGTCCAGCCTGTCTCAGTCTGGTTTTAATCAATATTTTTGATTCATTTAGACAACGGATCCAAGTTTGGACATTTTACAGAGTTTCCACGAAGCAAACTGACAACAGCCATAAAAATCAGGACCCAACACAAAACACCTGAACACCCCCCTTCTCTGCTCACCTATTTTTCCTGCAATCCAGTCCCCCATCTCTGTGGACCTGTCTGTGGACCTGTCTGTGGACCTGTCTGTGGACCTGTCTGCCGATCAGTGTCTCTGTCCGTCTGTGTTGTGAGAGTCCTCTGTGTGTTTTCTGGAAGGTGCAGGTGAGACTGAAGCCTCGTCTCTTCTGGCCGACGCCCCTCTCAAGTGTCTCTCTCCCCATTGGCTGCAGGGCACCAGGTGTGTCCGCAGACAGGACCGACCTGTTCCACCTGATTAAATCTTCACACACACACAAACACACACACACACACACACACACACACACACACACACAGCTTATTCACAGACTGATGACGTCACTTTATAACTTGCTGTTTGAATAATGTGAGTTGCAGATTTTGCTGCAGCAGTAGTGAAAAGTACATTTACTCAAGTATTACTTACTCGATTTATTCTTTCCTTATCCTTCATATGTCCTGTTCTCATGTTCTCACCATCCCCTCATGTTTTACTTTATTTACTTGTTCATCTATCTCGTATTCAGTTTGTATTTTCTTATCTTTATCCCCACTGATCTGATGTCGTCCTCTTATATTACTTCTTTTTTTATCATCTTTTATTTCATTTACACTTATTTCCTAAAAGTCTTTTTCATTTAGTACTTTCACTTCCTTTTGAGATCTACCTGTTTATTCATGTTATTACTTTGATTCCTTTCATTTGTTTTATTGTCCTTAACCTTTTGTATGCATTTTGTTCTTGGCGTTGTGTTTTATAGAGTTTTCTGTGTATTGGCATGTTTGTTAATGTATATTTTCATTATTCCCTGAGTTCCTGTCTTTGATTTGTCTGTCAAATCACTTTGTAAACACCTGTTTTTAAAGGTGCTATACAAATAAGGGGCAGGCCCGAAGCTGCAGGACAGGTTGGTCATGTTACACTCAGACAATGTGAACAATGGCAGCTATGTGTGATGAGACTGTCCTCCCTCCCTGCCAACAGAGAGACATGACACAATTTGCACTCTTGTTTTAATACATTTATTTTATATCTTATGTACCAAACTTCACAGATTAAATCATTACACATAATACATGTTTACATTTAGAGCTTTTCAGTTCACTCTGTGCAAAAAAAATCAGTGAAAAACATTTACAGCTGGTGAAACAGGATGTCACCCAGCAGTCATTTACATTTCATTTAACGTGAGGTCATGACATCGTGCATGTTTCATACAGATAACATATATTTTTTAAAGATTTCATGGTCAAATGTTTTGAGGATATCAGGGTGACATTCTCCGCATAAAACTGAAAAACAAATAATTAGTAAATATTGAAAGCAGTAATAATCCAGCAGTTTGGGCGGAGCTGCTGCTCTCTGAGGACGCTGCAGGTGGCGCTGGATGGATGCGGTCTGCAATGCGTCTAGTTGAGGAGATCTGCAAGTTCTCCTGCTGCCATATCCAGCCCTGAGAAATGTGATGGAAGACAAAGACAGAAAATATGAAAAATATACCACAGAACACAGAATGAACCGAGGACGATCAGATCGCTTGTTTCCATAGCTGCAAACTCTTTGACCTTTTTTAAGGGTTTCAGTTGTTGAAGTTTTGCTTTTTTACTGAGCTACAGCTAACTTCAGTTCTGTTGCTCGGTAGATTGCATTGTCTCGCTATGATGACGGCATTGCATGCAGATGCAGCCACCAGTAGCTCCTCAAATCCTTGCTTTTTTTTTTTTTTTGACTCCATGGTCCCTTCTACTGAAGCACTTATGAACATCGGGAAAAGTTGTGTGGGGTTTGGACTGAATACAGCAGACCGCGAGAGGATCTGCACCAGCAGCGTACAACGAGTGGCCAGTCAGACCAGAGGGGAGAAACGAAACCGAAAGATGAAGAGCGGGAGGAGAGCCGGCATCAGGGCGAGGCTGACCCGACTGACTGAGAGCTGCTCCTCTACTAAAGCTTCTTCTGGCTAATGTCCACTCTCAAGAGAATAAAGTGGATGAAATGTGATTGAGACTCACTCAGCAACGAATCAGAGACTGCTCTGCACACATCTTTACAGGGACGTGTTAACCCCTAACATCCCAGATCAAGCTACTGCACTGGATGGGCGCACCTTTTTGGGAGCCTTAAGGGCAGAAGACTCTGATGCAATTTTTAAAAATGCACTGCAGGAATTGAATGGTGCCATCAGCAGCAACATGCCTGAGCAACGGGATGCAATCATCATAGTAACTGCTGATTTTGATCAACTCATCCTTCAGCTCCAAAGATGTAGCAGGATCAAGGACGAATTGTAATTTCCTTTTTTAAACTTTGTTTTAAAAAATGACCAATAAATCTACCTTCTAGTGGATCCTGTAATATTAGAACAGGTACCCAGTGGTTAAAAATACCTACAGTACTGTTGGTGTACGCAGTGTTTCATCATGATTTTTCCAAATTTGCAACTTTTATAAAGAGTGCCCTCTGGCTGCATTGTAAGCTAGAAACTAGACGTCGCAGTGACTGGTTGATTCCGGGTTAAATGCTTGTGACAGGTTGTCCGAACACAAGAAACTGATGTCGATCCAGGTTTCAGGTTAAAATCAGTTTGAAGGACTCACCTGATCCTTCGCCTCCCTTGTTGTTCCCATCATCACTTTTTGCTCCGGTGTCAGGATCTCTGTTTTCACCACCACCACCGAGTGCATTGGATAAGCCAAATCCTCCTTTGTCATCATCTTTTTTTCCACCACCGAAGATTGAGAGGGCGTCTCCGGCACTGAATCCTCCTTTGTCATCATCTTTTTTTCCACCACCGAAGATTGAGAAGACATCTCCGGCACTGAATCCTCCTTCGTCATCATCTTTCCCTCCCACACTGAATTCTTTCTTGCCATCATCACCTCCATCGTCTTTCTTATCTCCACCACCCAAAGCCTTGCTCACTGCAGTCTCCACCAAATGTCCTGCAGAGCAAACAACCGTTCAGTTATCAGCACCAGGTGACGTCACACTGGGATTTACAGGTAGGATCGCCCAGTGACACCTGAACGCACCACAGGGCCTGAACCTTTTCCACCAAATTAGCTCGGGCCATCGAACTGAGTCTGTTAAGGATTTGAACCTTGGTGCTGTTGAGTTGTTCATTCATTTATATGGCTCATGACCATAATGACCCGATTTGCAGCACAAACATATAATAATAACAGAACAGTACAAAGCCACAGTGCACGGTGTGCTCAAAATACAACAAAAATCGCTTTAACAGCAAGTATGACTTAAACAAGGGCAGGACGGTCTCCAAAAAGCACCAAATTTACAGTCACAACTTGTGGTTTATCTGACTGTAGTAACAGAATGAATTTAAACATCATACTTTAGCAGGAACCTCTCTCTATAAATCATTACACTCGTATTTTTACAAACCAAACACAAACTCGTCTTGTCATCACAAAGGTGACAGAGCCTCTGTTTTCGATCCAGCACTTTATTTCTTCCAGTGATTTCAGGGTTCTGCTGTTATTCACCCTAAATTACAGATACTGCCGCTTTTCAAACAGCAGATGCTCTCGTTTAAATCCATCAGTGTCATATGGGTCATGCTTCTGAGCTCGCTCTGCCACTTCTGTAAATGTTGATGTGTAACCTCACACACACGACCTCATAACTGTACCTGACAGTTTACTACTCTGTTTGCACATGCACAATTGCACTGTTCGAATTTGCACTGTACTGTTTTATTTGCACTGTTCTTTCTATTGTAAATTTCTAAATTTCTTCTATTGTAAATTTCTAAATTTCTATTTCATATTTCTTTTATATTTGCTACACGTTAGGCATTCTGTGGACAGCAAAGTAAGACTTTCATTGTACAGGGAAACATGTTTCCATACTGTGCATATGACAATAAACACTTTGAATCTTGAATCTTGAATCTAACAGCAGGGGGCAGTAATGTGACTTTAGAGATGCCAGCCACCACTAAACCGAAAAAAGAAGAAAAAGTACAACAAAGTCGCAACATTCGACAAAACATTTGTATGTGTTGACAGAGAAAGAGGGCGATATCTTCTTCACTCTGATACGAGACAAAGAAACTGTGGCGATATTAGATCGGCTTTATCGAGCGGCTGCAAAAGAAATAAATCTACGAATGCTTTTAACGTCCATCGCCATGGTTACTGGAATGTTATCGCCAGAGGAGAAGTCGGGTAATATCACTCGGTGGAGACGCAGTCATCTCGCAATTGTTTATTTAGGAAATTTTTCTAAATATTGCTCAAAGTTTTGTGCAAATCTGTGATGGAAACTCAGCTTGTGAAATGGTGACTGTCGGCCCCCAGAGGTCCCTCCCACATCAAATGCGCAAAACAAACTTTTGTGCGTTTAACCCTGGAGAGACATCAGTTCTCTTGTGTCTTTGAGCAAATTGTTACAATTTCTTTCAAAAACATGAAAAAATTTTTTAAAAAATTAGGTAAATTTAGAAAAGTGTTTAAAGCATTGGGAGAAAAAATCTAGTTAAAAATTATATTTCTAATCATCATAATTAAATAATTTAAAAATGGATTTCAAAAGAATAATTCTAAGCACTTTTTCCAAGTCATCCTTTCTTTTGTTGTTACTTTTTAACTTTTTTGTGCATTCGTTTATTATTCCTTTTTTAAAATGATTTTTACGTATTTTTCTTGGAATTTTTGCCAATTTCTTGCTGTTTTTTTTGGTTATTTCTTCTTTCATTGCTCATTGCCTTCCTCCCATGTTTTTAGGCCACTTTGCTCTGGTTTCAAAGGGGCAACAAAAGATCAAGTCATTTTTAACAAACTTCGGTTTCTTTAAAACTCAAAGTTGATCTGAAATCCGAGATAATTTAAAAACGATAACTCACCCGTGATTTTCCCCACAGTCCCAGCAAGATCCCCGCCTTCCCCAAAGCCTTTCAAAAGACTTCCAAATCCTGCCATTGTGCTGAGTGTGTGTCAAGTGTGTGTCGAGTGTGTGTCGAGTGTGTGCCGAGTGTGTTTATGGATGGAGGGCTGGTCTTGTAGCAGCAGGTGACGAATCAGGTGTGTCTGCAGGTGGAGCCGCCTCACAGCTCGGTGACGTGACAGAAACTGAATGTTTCACATGTAAAACCGACACATGAGTCGGTCTGCAGCTCAGTGAGCACAAACTGACACGTGTGTGTGTGTGTGTGTGTGTGTGTGTGTGTGTGTGTGTGTGCCTCTCTCAGCGTCCTCGTCCTCCCTTTAAAAGAATTTAAAGAAAAGCTGCATGACTCATCACGCTTTCATCTCAAAGGCCCTTTGACAAAGAGAGGGATTAACGAGGATCATGAATGAAGAGATCATTTATCTTCCTTTAAATCACTTTTAAAAAGTGTGTTTTTATCAAAAGGCATTCGAATTATTTCTTTTTAATGGATAGTTTTATTAATCCATATATATATATATATATATGGTACCTGAAATTGCACTTAAGTCCTGCAATGCACTGTTTTGATTTTATTTACAACCACTGATTTTACATTTTTCTTGTGTGTTGTATTTTTTTTGTTGCTTTTTCTTATATATAAATATTTTTCTGTGTTTTTTTTTGTGATTTTAAGTGTGTAGTACTGGTTTTGATAAGTGCTATATAAATAAATTTTATGATTTAAAGAAAAAGCACATCCTACTCTTTTTTTTTTTTTTTTTACAGATTTAATGCAAATATATTTAGATCACCTCATCTTCTTGTGCTGCCTTCATGTTCCTTTCACACGTATTTAAACCTTTGAAACGTTTTTTAAAAAACATGGGAAAAACTCAGTCATAAATTTGGTATGAATTGTTCTGCATATTGCAAAAATGTAGTAGATTTGGAAACATTTTATAAAGTTAGGAAAAAACAAAAAAAAAACTAAGTAAAAAACGAAAGCAAACAGCTGGGGGAAAGCTACATTTTTCAGTATTTTACAAAATGATCATGTCTGAAAGCAGTTTTTTCCAAGAATGTACTGGTTTTGTTTAAATTTTTCTTTCTTAAAAACAATTCTAATCTTTCTTCTTTTTTAAATTTAGTCATTTCTTTTCTCAGGTGGCAAGAAAGTGACCTGAAAATTATACTAAAAAAGACAGAAAAATCAAGTTAAAACAGGAAAAAGATTTCTTCTTCTTTTCTAAAATAAGGTCATTTTTTTTATAACAATAGATTTTTTTGGTTTGTTTTGGCATTTTAATTTTCTTTCTTTCTTTATTTATTTAGTATGTCAAGTTGTTTTTTTTGTGAATTCCTAAAAATTCTGCTGATTTGCCAATGTTTAGTTTTTGGTAGGAAATCAAGGCTGTGTGCTGATGTCAAAGGTTGATATCAGTCTGTTTTGTTTTTAATACTTTATTTTTTCTCCAAAGAAAGCACAGACTCTTAAAAACAGGTCAGAACAGGTAACTGAGGACATCGCTCTCTTTAGTTTGTGTTTTGTTGTGTCGATCTTGTGTGATAGAGGAGTCGAATTACACCACGCACCCTTTTTAATGAGAGCGTTCACGGAGCCCGAGGAGGTGAAGCTGTGTTAACAAAGACGGCCGATAAAAGCCTTCCTGATGTGTCGGGGGGGGGCACGCAGGTGAGCGCAGGTAAACTGCTGCAGGACAGACACGTAACCACACGAAAAACACGACGGACTGCCAGAGAACGAAGACAGCAGGCTGCTGTAAACACAGAAGCACCGATGAGGGAAGCGACTACAGGTGTGCAGGTGAACCAGGAGGTGAGGTGAAGGAGTCTGAGGCCTCCTGGTGGACAGGTAAGGAACTCCACATTACAGAGCTTAATGCTCAGCTCTGATTATTTCCCCACATCTGCCGTTTCTGCAGAGGCAGTTCACGCGCATGTTTGAAAAGACTGATATCTGACATCAGTGTGAACTGATCTCTGCCAAAAAATGTGACCAGAAACACCACAAGTCTGTGTGTCGGAAAGAAAAGACTCGAAGAAAAACTGTGCAGCTGTGTGCAAAAAGAGGCACCAGCGACTCCATTTTATTTTATTTTATTTTATTTTATTTTATTTTTAGATTAATTTATATTAGATTAGTTGGTCAGTGAAGCTTTAATTTTATTTAATTTCAATTAATTTAATTTAATTTAATTTAATAATTTGATTGAATTTAGTTTAGTTTAGTTTAATGTAGTTGGTCTGAGGAAAAAGTTTACTTTAGTTTAGTTTAGTCTAAGAAACATGTTTGTTGTATTTTATTCTTTCCCATTTTCCTTTTTTACTTTATTGTTGAAGAACATCACAGAACATTTCAGGGGAGCAGCATATACAGTCAACATTTTTTAAACACCTTTCTTATACTGCTGTCCCAACATGAACACACATACCAAACCCTGACACACACGTTTATCTTCTTTTCTTTTATCTTAGTAAAGATGCACAACTAAAAACTGCAGGAAATCCAGATGAATAAAACAACACAAAACAATAACCACAAATCTGTCTGGAGAGATCAAGAAGCTAGAGGCTGATACAAACAGCATTGTTATAATTTATGAACAATTATATCAGTTTTGAATGATTTCATATTTGAAAGTTTTGCGGATGTCACTCGTAGGGTTGAATTTTCTGACAAAACTCAAAAATCATTTGTAAATATCAAAAGCGGTAATTTTTCAGCAGTTTGGGTGGCGTTGCTCTGCTGCGGGTTTGATGGATGCGGTCTGCAGGGGGTCTCGGCGGTGTCTACAGTCCAAATCCCTTAAAGATGTTCTTCACATCCAGCCCTGAGAAAGTGACATAAAGAAAAGCGAAGAGAATATTACACTACGGTGGGCTGCTGACTGCAGATCAGTTTTCACTATAGCTGCAAACCTTTTTCAGCTTTTTGTAAAAATTTGTCATGAAAAAAAGGAAAAAGTCCCTGTGATGTTCTAAGTTTGTTGGTACGGTCAGCAACATCGAGATCGTACACGACGACTGAAGGTTCACCGACGTTAAACTAAAATCCAGTGACTCCACTGGAAACTGCAGTTTAACTGTTTCAAATTCTGCTCTGACCAGAGCTGAAGTCCGTTAGGACTCACCTGCTCCTCCTCTGTCGTCGTCATCGGGATTTCCCCCCAAAGCGCCCGTGATGATGTTCCCGACGTCGATTCCTCTTTTCTCTTCTTTCTTTCCCCCCAAAGCGCCCGTGATGATGTTCCCGACGTCGATTCCTCTTTTCTCTTCTTTTCTTTCCCCCCAAAGCGCCCGTGATGATGTTCCCGACGTCGATTCCTCTTTTCTCTTCTTTCTTTCCCCCCAAAGCGCCCGTGATGATGTTCCCGACGTCGATTCCTCCTTTTTCTTCTTTCTTTCCTCCCAAAGCGCCCACGAGGATGTTCCCGACGTCGATTCCTCCTTTTTCTTCTTTCTTTCCTCCCAAAGCGCCCGTGATGATGTTCCCGACGTCGATTCCTCCTTTTTCTTCTTTCTTTCCTCCCAAAGCGCCCACGAGGATGTTCCCGACGTCGATTCCTCCTTTGCTGTTTGCCCCATCTTTTTTGTCTCCTCCACCCCTGAGCATGTCCTCGACTGCATTCTCTGTAGAACAAACAAATTGGTCAGCACCTGGTGGCGTCACATTGTAAACTCCAGGTAGGAGGCCCCGATGACATTTGAATGGCACCATGGGGCCCAACACAGAGGCATATTTTGGGGACCAGTATGATCAGAAAAACTACTAAACTTAACTTTGCATTCCAGTGCTATTTCTGTGGCCCAAGAAAGTTCAGTAAACATGAGCTATTCTCTCTTAAATCCAGAAACCAGACAAGGAAGTTTCAAATTTGTGGTCATATGTGGCCTTGGAGTTTGTAGGCGGGTTTCCATTAACCCTCAAGTTACACAAATTAAAATTACAAATATAAACATTCATCCGAAGTTCAATTCGTCAATTGAAATCGTGGACTACATCTCCCAGAAATCCCTCATACGTGGCTGCTCCCACGTATAAGGAGCTCGCCTTTCCATCACGGCTCCATAACACGCCTACGTGGCCTCGGATTGGAAATGATGACGGCTAGTGCGGCAGCTGCAATAGAAATAAAGCTGCTAATGTTTTGAACATCCATCGCCATGGTTACTGGGATGTTACCACATGACATCACTCAGTGGAAACACAGTTGGCTCCACGTTGAGTTTTATCCACATTTACTAAATATCACATTAAGTTTGTGCAAATCTGTGATGGAAACTCGCCTCGACAGACAGTTCATGGTCACTCTCAGTAACTTCTCATCTACTGCCATTACTCACTGTGGAGAACCTCTGGGCTCTATGCTAGATCCTCTTCTGTTCTTTTCTGATAATTTAATTTCAGAGTATTGCGTGAGATTAGGAAAACTTTAATAACTTTTACAGGGGAAGATTACAGATTACATCCAGTTGAAACTTCTCCTGGTTAGTATTTAGTACACAACATTAATCATAGGCTAACTGTTCCCCGTGCGTCTGTGTGCTTTAATGTGAGCAAGCTAACACCTAATCACTATGTGGCACGTATCTACAGCTGGATACGTGGACGGAAAACCGCCCAATCTGGAAACCCTGATCTGTAGAACTACGGAAAAATGTCTTGTTGTGTCGTTGAGTGTCGAAAAAAACAGTCTTCATTTTTATCGAATGCCATCATCAAGCAAATCGAAGACGTCTGTGGTTGCGAGCATCTCTGTGCAATGCTCGGTTCGTATCAGGCGAGTTTTCCTCCACTCTTGATTACACATGAATGCAGAATTCATGCTATAGTCATTAAATATAAGTTATAAATAAAACAGTAACGCCTGTCTTGTACAGCTGCGTTTTCTGTCCTTGCCGCTGGCTCGGCAGTACCTCGGTCCGTAGGACACAACAGCCGTTTGACAAGTTAGGATATTCAAGCACATGTCCACAGAGGACAAAGTTGTGTCCATCTTGGGACTTGTTCGCCGTGATTTTCTCTCTTGTATAGACACTCAGGGTTTCCACCAGGTAGAGGTAGAGGTCCGGTCACTGTAATTTGGGCTATTATTTGGGGTCTTTGACACCAATCCGACAACGAGTACGGATCAGGAAACTGAAGGTCAAAATGTTCGTGCAGGACAACCTGTCTGCTGCTGGCAACGCATGAAAATAACCGGAGAAGGCGTCCGTACAACACGTCATCTTTGTTTACAAACGCCAAATTGGTCTATTTTTCTGGACAGTTTTAGACCATGAAGTGAAGATCTGATCCAGCCCGCCTGAGCCTCAGATGGGTGGAGATCACATTTCATCTAAAACCGAATTAATGAATAAAATTCCCCTGAGGCTCCAAACATGACTGACCCTGAAAATGACTCATCTGCTCCACCCAGCAGATTAAAACCAATGCTTTTTTTAACCCCTTTGTGTGTTGCTCTGAAGATATTTTCAAAGTAAAGTACATTTCATTTTAGTGTGTCCATGTCGATTAAGTTGGAATAAGGACTTTTGTATAACTGGCTATCATAAACTGCATTTAAATGCAAAACTACACAGTTACTAAATGACAAATTAAATATTAAACATTTACTTAACTGCCCCACATAGTAATGCGTGTCTCCTGCACACTGTGTATTAGCATGTTCTTGCAGTTAAAATGTGATATTTTACAATCAGAGAAAATCATTTCAGACTCAAACATGCAGTCGCACTTATTATTAGTGTTTTTATTATTATTTTGTGTCTTTGCAAACTTTCTACACAAACGTTTCAAACAAACTTTTGCGTGTTTGATAAAAGATGTGATTGTTCCCTGCAGCTACTTTCTGCCTTAAACAAACTTCTGCATCTTAAACTCAGATGTGACCGGATCTCTGAGGTGTTTTAGAAGCGACGCTCACCTGCTTTTTGTCTGATGATTTCAGTGCCGGCCCTGGCGATGCATTCGTTGAGAAAATCTGCCATGTTTGCAGCTGTGCTGAGAGTGTGTGTGTTCAGAGTGTGTGTGTTGAGAGTGTGTGTGGAGTGTGTTTTGGATGGAGGAGATTTGGTCTGCAGGTGATGCCTCTCTGGTCCCGCCCTGTGGAGGAATCGGGTGGAGCTGTGACGTCTCTGCAGCCCAACAAAGAACCTTTACATTTGTGTGGCATGTAAACACAGTCAATCTGACTCATCAAAACACTCAACTTTATTTATATTCACCTGAAGGCACTTTGACAAAGACTGGGAGTGCGAGGATTATTAACTCTTTAACACCTGGATCATCATCAGTTTTCTTGTTCTGCATTCAAACGAATGTTTTCCAATTAGAATTTAAACCTCCGAAACCCAAGAAAACTGGCTTGATTTCTTTTAAAAACACAGGATAAAACATAACGGGAGTAATTAAAGTACCAAAAAAATCTTCGAAAATTTCCATTAAGAATCCTCTTAATTGTGTAATTATAACAATGTTACAAAGGAAAAAACACTTTCTTGAGGTCATTTTATTGGTTATTTGTGCTTCTTTTTTTCTTCTTATTTTCAGGTGTTTTCTTGTTTTTTTTTTGTTTTGTGTTTTACTAATTTCTTGTTCAATTTGGCAGTTTCTTGGGACGGACAAAGTTTAGTTCTTTGGCTCACTTTTGGTGCAGTTTACTTAAAAAAAAATAAATCCACCAGATGTCGCTGTGACTTTTGTTTTCAGTTTTCCTCCTAAAGGAAGTTATGGGGGAAAAAAAAACTCCTGACACGAGTCTCGAAAGGTAAATAAAAAAAAACAAACAAACAAAGAAACAAACAAAACAAAACAAAAAAACCCCCAAAAACCCAAAACAAAAAACAATGCTCTACCAAAAGGTTTATTTTTAAGCTGAGTTAATTACATTAAAACCAACTATTGATAAAAAAAAAATGAAAACACTCTTCTGATCATTGATTGTTATCGAACGATTCCTTTAATGTTATCCAAAAATGAATATGGTGAAATTATCTCATAAGTGTGATTTTTCTTTCTTTCTTTCTTCTCTGGAAAAGCTACTGATGTTAAGATAATAATAAAGTCATTATGAAAAAAAAAAAAGATTTATTCACGGTTGTAAATACCGTATATTTTTCACCATGTCTGAGGTGTCTTTTAAGTATTGTAATGTTACTTTTTTAATGCATATATTGAAATAATATTAGTGGCCTGCTAATAATTAATAATAATTCTGCTAACAAATGCACATCTGTTGTATAAGAAGCTTTATAATAGCACATGGTTTGTTATGTTGTATTTTGGCCTATATTTAAAAACAACAACAACAACAAATTAACAAATGAATAACCAAAAAAACATGGGTCTGTTAAACAAAAAGACTTTTTATTATCAATGCAAAACTATATAAAAAATAGTATGAATTTTTTGGAGGAGGTTTGGTGGATGCGGTCTGTAGGTGGAGGTTTGGTGGATGCGGTCTGCAGGTGGAGGTTTGGTGGATGCGGTCTGCAGGTGGGGGTTTGGTGGATGTGGTCTGCAGGGCTCCATTTAAAAGAGGTTTTTGCAAAAACCCATAACAGCCTCGGCTGAGAAAAGTCACAGAAAGACAAAGACGAGAAAATATAAAAAACTTTTCAGCTAATGGCAAAAAAATGTAGCTAAAAAAACCAAAAGAACCTTTTTTACGGGTTTTGGTTGCTGATGTTCGAGGTCTTGATGTTTAACTGAATCACAGCAACATTTACAAAGTGAGCTAACTCTTTTTTGGGGGGCTATTTTGTAAAATGTGTTTACTCATTTCTTGCTAATTTGGGGTTTATGTCTTCTTGTCTTTGCTTGTCGTGCTCTTACAGTGTTTTTGAGTGAAATGAAGCCAGTTTGTTTGGGTTTCAAAGGGTTAACTGAGCCACAGTAACATTTCCTATCTGTATTTTTGTCGCTCAGGGACCCCCAAAAAAACACCGGCAGAATTAAATCTTATCTGTTTCTGGTATTTCTTTAAATTTACACGGAAAGTTTCCACCTGGAATATTTCTGGAATTTTGCAGCTTTATTTCTAAATTACTATTTTTTTTCCAATATTTCCTATAAATTTATTTCATTTTCCCACTTTCTGGCGTTTGGCAGCGTTTCTCCTGTCTCAAACCAGCCGTCTTTTGTGGAGCTTTTTATTAATAAAAACAAAACAATGACGCAAAAAAAGCTCCATTAGCTGCTCACACATTTTGGACTCTCTGACTCTCCGTCCCCTCAGAGGTCAGTGACATCAACATGTCTTTCTGTTGAAATCTGCAGGCTCACCAAAGTTAACCTCAAGTCCAAAAATCGCGACAGTTTCACTGGATTTATGTGAAATTGCAGCTGAACTGTGGAGTTTTAATTTCTGCTGTGATCAGAGCTGAAGTCAGACTGAAGGACTCACCTGCTCCTCCTTCGTCTTCGTCCTTCTTGTCACCTCCAGGAATAACATCTGAGATGACGTTCATCACGTTGGACGCCAAGTTGTCATTTCCACCACCATTACTGACAAGTCCAGATGCGAATTTTCCAATATCGAATCCCGACTTTTCTTCACCTTCGTCTCCTCCTCCCGTACATTTCTTCACAAAGTTTTTGGCCTCGTTTTCTGCGGAGCAAACAGCTGTTCAGTTCACCTGCTGACGTCACATGAGGCGCGTCTCCATTAACCCTCAAATAGTGCAAGTTGAAATTGCAAATATTAACTACGAAACCTCGAAACACTCCTCATTTATCGCAAAAACGTTTTGAGGGTGGAATGAGGTGGTATGTCAGCCGATTCCAAAAAGACATTTTTCGCAAAACTGTAAAGGGAAACACTTCCTATGCTTTTATAGCTCGTATGATGTGTGACAGTGGGTGACGGCAATGCGACTTTATGGACGCCAACCGCCATTAAACCCGCCATCATGTGACATCGAACAAAACGTGGCTCTGTATGTGAGGACGGAGGAAGAGAGCAAGATCTTCTTCAATCTGACACCAGACAAAAACATTATTAGATATTCGATTTATCGAGCGTAAATAGAGCTGCTGATGTTTTGGACATCCATCGCCATGGTTACTGGGATGTTATCACCGGAGGAGAAGTCAGATAACATCGCTCAAAAACGGCCCATCTGATCCACAAAATTCAAACTAATGATTTAAATTTCAAAAGCTCCGTCTGAAAATCATTCACAAGAAAAGAAAAATTTCATATTTTGAAAATTAATTAATTAATTTAATGCTTGTCCATCTTACTTATTTTGTTTTTAATTTATTTTGTATGTTTTACTGACTTAAATTTTTTTTGTTTTGTTTCTTTGACTATTGTGAAACGTGCTCTGTGAATAAAATGTGTTATTATTATCATTATTATTATACTTCTGCATGTTTAATAAAATATCTGAGTACCTCCTCCAGCTCTGAGTGTTTTCTGCTTTCTGCAAGTAACAAATATTTTAATAGATACAGAAATATTTTTATAATGATACTCACCCACCACCTTACAGGCGATGTCCGTTTTGATATCTTTAACCGTATCATTGTTCCCCAAAAATTTATCCGCAGCCTGAAACAGCCCTGACATTTTCAGCTGAGTCGAGCGTGAGTCGAGCGTGAGTCGAGTGTGTGTGTCGAGTGTGTGTTGATGGTGTGTGTGGAGTGTGTTAGAGGATGGAGGAGGTTTGTTCTTATAGCAGCAGGTGTGTGTCCTGCAGGTGACGCCTCTCTGGTCTCTCCCTGCGGAGGAATCAGGTGGAGCTGCAGAGCCGACCTGCCTCACAGCTCTGAGACGCCACACTTTTATTTTGTTTCACGTGTAAACGCAAAGGGTTAACAAGCACTGTCAGGTGTGTGTGTGTGTGTGTGTGTGTGTGTTGCTGTCTGTCGGCGTGTGTTGCTG
>NC_056477.1:990878-994800 GCF_008729295.1 Plectropomus leopardus | reverse complement strand
AAAAATATACCACAGAACACAGAATGAACCGAGGACGATCAGATCGCTTGTTTCCATAGCTGCAAACTCTTTGACCTTTTTTAAGGGTTTCAGTTGTTGAAGTTTTGCTTTTTTACTGAGCTACAGCTAACTTCAGTTCTGTTGCTCGGTAGATTGCATTGTCTCGCTATGATGATGGCATTGCATGCAGATGCAGCCACCAGTAGCTCCTCAAATCCTTGCTTTTTTTTTTTTTTTGTCTCCATGTTCCCTTCTACTGTAGCACTTATGTACATCGGGAAAAGTTGTGTGGGGTTTGGACTGAATACAGCAGACCGCGAGAGGATCTGCACCAGCAGCGTACAACGAGTGGCCAGTCAGACCAGAGGGGAGAAACGAAACCGAAAGATGAAGAGCGGGAGGAGAGCCGGCATCAGGGCGAGGCTGACCCGACTGACTGAGAGCTGCTCCTCTACTAAAGCTTCTTCTGGCTAATGTCCACTCTCAAGAGAATAAAGTGGATGAAATGTGATTGAGACTCACTCAGCAACGAATCAGAGACTGCTCTGCACACATCTTTACAGGGACGTGTTAACCCCTAACATCCCAGATCAAGCTACTGCACTGGATGGGCGCACCTTTTTGGGAGCCTTAAGGGCAGAAGACTCTGATGCAATTTTTAAAAATGCACTGCAGGAATTGAATGGTGCCATCAGCAGCAACATGCCTGAGCAACGGGATGCAATCATCATAGTAACTGCTGATTTTGATCAACTCATCCTTCAGCTCCAAAGATGTAGCAGGATCAAGGACGAATTGTAATTTCCTTTTTTAAACTTTGTTTTAAAAAATGACCAATAAATCTACCTTCTAGTGGATCCTGTAATATTAGAACAGGTACCCAGTGGTTAAAAATACCTACAGTACTGTTGGTGTACGCAGTGTTTCATCATGATTTTTCCAAATTTGCAACTTTTATAAAGAGTGCCCTCTGGCTGCATTGTAAGCTAGAAACTAGACGTCGCAGTGACTGGTTGATTCCGGGTTAAATGCTTGTGACAGGTTGTCCGAACACAAGAAACTGATGTCGATCCAGGTTTCAGGTTAAATCAGTTTGAAGGACTCACCTGATCCTTCGCCTCCCTTGTTGTTCCCATCATCACTTTTTGCTCCGGTGTCAGGATCTCTGTTTTCACCACCACCACCGAGTGCATTGGATAAGCCAAATCCTCCTTTGTCATCATCTTTTTTTCCACCACCGAAGATTGAGAGGGCGTCTCCGGCACTGAATCCTCCTTTGTCATCATCTTTTTTTCCACCACCGAAGATTGAGAAGACATCTCCGGCACTGAATCCTCCTTCGTCATCATCTTTCCCTCCCACACTGAATTCTTTCTTGCCATCACCTCCATCGTCTTTCTTATCTCCACCACCCAAAGCCTTGCTCACTGCAGTCTCCACCAAATGTCCTGCAGAGCAAACAACCGTTCAGTTATCAGCACCAGGTGACGTCACACTGGGATTTACAGGTAGGATCGCCCAGTGACACCTGAACGCACCACAGGGCCTGAACCTTTTCCACCAAATTAGCTCGGGCCATCGAACTGAGTCTGTTAAGGATTTGAACCTTGGTGCTGTTGAGTTGTTCATTCATTTATATGGCTCATGACCATAATGACCCGATTTGCAGCACAAACATATAATAATAACAGAACAGTACAAAGCCACAGTGCACGGTGTGCTCAAAATACAACAAAAATCGCTTTAACAGCAAGTATGACTTAAACAAGGGCAGGACGGTCTCCAAAAAGCACCAAATTTACAGTCACAACTTGTGGTTTATCTGACTGTAGTAACAGAATGAATTTAAACATCATACTTTAGCAGGAACCTCTCTCTATAAATCATTACACTCGTATTTTTACAAACCAAACACAAACTCGTCTTGTCATCACAAAGGTGACAGAGCCTCTGTTTTCTATCCAGCACTTTATTTCTTCCAGTGATTTCAGGGTTCTGCTGTTATTCACCCTAAAATTACAGATACTGCCGCTTTTCAAACAGCAGATGCTCTCGTTTAAATCCATCAGTGTCATATGGGTCATGCTTCTGAGCTCGCTCTGCCACTTCTGTAAATGTTGATGTGTAACCTCACACACACGACCTCATAACTGTACCTGACAGTTTACTATCCCGTTTGCACATGCACAATTGCACTGTTCGAATTTGCACTGTACTGTTTTATTTGCACTGTTCTTTCTATTGTAAATTTCTAAATTTCTTCTATTGTAAATTTCTAAATTTCTATTTCATATTTCTTTTATATTTGCTACACGTTAGGCATTCTGTGGACAGCAAAGTAAGACTTTCATTGTACAGGGAAACATGTTTCCATACTGTGCATATGACAATAAACACTTTGAATCTTGAATCTTGAATCTAACAGCAGGGGGCAGTAATGCGACTTTAGAGATGCCAGCCACCACTAAACCGAAAAAAGAAGAAAAAGTACAACAAAGTCGCAACATTCGACAAAACATTTGTATGTGTTGACAGAGAAAGAGGGCGATATCTTCTTCACTCTGATACGAGACAAAGAAACTGTGGCGATATTAGATCGGCTTTATCGAGCGGCTGCAAAAGAAATAAATCTACGAATGCTTTTAACGTCCATCGCCATGGTTACTGGAATGTTATCGCCAGAGGAGAAGTCGGGTAATATCACTCGGTGGAGACGCAGTCATCTCGCAATTGTTTATTTAGGAAATTTTTCTAAATATTGCTCAAAGTTTTGTGCAAATCTGTGATGGAAACTCAGCTTGTGAAATGGTGACTGTCGGCCCCCAGAGGTCCCTCCCACATCAAATGCGCAAAACAAACTTTTGTGCGTTTAACCTGGAGAGACATCAGTTCTCTTGTGTCTTTGAGCAAATTGTTACAATTTCTTTCAAAAACATGAAAAAATTTTTTTAAAAAATTAGGTAAATTTAGAAAAGTGTTTAAAGCATTGGGAGAAAAAATCTAGTTAAAAATTATATTTCTAATCATCATAATTAAATAATTTAAAAATGGATTTCAAAAGAATAATTCTAAGCACTTTTTCCAAGTCATCCTTTCTTTGTTGTTACTTTTTAACTTTTTTGTGCATTCGTTTATTATTCCTTTTTTTAAATGATTTTTACGTATTTTTCTTGGAATTTTTGCCAATTTCTTGCTGTTTTTTTTGGTTATTTCTTCTTTCATTGCTCATTGCCTTCCTCCCATGTTTTTAGGCCACTTTGCTCTGGTTTCAAAGGGGCAACAAAAGATCAAGTCATTTTTAACAAACTTCGGTTTCTTTAAAACTCAAAGTTGATCTGAAATCCGAGATAATTTAAAAACGATAACTCACCCGTGATTTTCCCCACAGTCCCAGCAAGATCCCCGCCTTCCCCAAAGCCTTTCAAAAGACTTCCAAATCCTGCCATTGTGCTGAGTGTGTGTCAAGTGTGTGTCGAGTGTGTGTCGAGTGTGTGCCGAGTGTGTTTATGGATGGAGGGCTGGTCTTGTAGCAGCAGGTGACGAATCAGGTGTGTCTGCAGGTGGAGCCGCCTCACAGCTCGGTGACGTGACAGAAACTGAATGTTTCACATGTAAACTGACACACGAGTCGGTCTGCAGCTCAGTGAGCACAAACTGACACGTGTGTGTGTGTGTGTGTGTGTGCGTGTATATGTGTGTGTGTGTGTGTGCCTCTCTCAGCGTCCTCGTCCTCCCTTTAAAAGAATTTAAAGAAAAGCTGCATGACTCATCACGCTTTCATCTCAAAGGCCCTTTGACAAAGAGAGGGATTAACGAGGATCATGAATGAAGAGATCATTTATCTTCCTTTAAATCACTTTTAAAAGTGTGTTTTTATCAAAAGGCATTCGAATTATTTCTTTTTAATGGATAGTTTTATTAA
>NC_056477.1:985284-990378 GCF_008729295.1 Plectropomus leopardus | reverse complement strand
ATTGATGTAATTTTAATTTAAAAATTAAAATTTTACTTTTAAATTTAACTCAAATTTCTGTTTTGTTTTGTTTTTTTAATTTTTGCAACTTTACAAAATACTGATATACATCTACAGAACATCACCAACTCATAATCTTATTTATTCTTATTTTTACTTTACACTGGCATTTTTTAGTGGAAAATATAAAGTATAATCATATCATACTGAATTTGGTGTTAAATCCTTCATGGGGTCAGAAGTTTTCTTAAAGCAAACGCAAAGAAATACACTTTACTGTTAATTTAAAAAACAAAGAAAAGAACGTGTGCACGGGTTATTTGAAAAATCACGTGAGTAAGTCAAAATTTAATCCGTATTAACTGAAAGATGAAAAATAAGAAATTGAGCTTTAAAGTGAAATGTTAACCAGTTTAAGATGAGATGTTTATTTTCTCTCCTCAGTACGCCATCGTGTTCAAAACGCCGCCCTATCACAGCGCAGAGATCGAGCGACCCGTCACCGTCTTCCTGCAGCTGAAGAGGAAAAAGGCGGGCGACAGCAGCGACCCCAAACAGTTCACCTACATCCCGCAGGTTCAAGGTCAGCCGCCAGCGTCACACCGAGCAAATACAGTGACGTGTAAATCTCCTGTATGCTGTTTTTTTTGTTTTAGTTCTCAGTTTTGAGGTTTCCCTCTGAGGAAACGTTTGCTGAGCACTGAGTTTTAGTCCTCACCGACTCGCTCACGTCTTCATCATCCACACATTCACGAAGGCAAAAGAAAAAAGGACATTTTAGACAAAGATGTTTTTCCAGTTTTCTCACCTCTGTGTTTATTTCCCTTCAAACATCAGATGTTTCTTCTGTTTCAGACAAAGAGGAGGTGCTGAGGAAGAAGCAGAAGCCGCTGCCTCACTATGAGCCCTGGAGAGGAGGAGGAGGAAGAGGAGGAGGAGCCGGGGGATTCGGAGGAGGAGGCGCTGGAGGAGGAGGAGGAGGAGGAGGAGGAGGTAGGCATGTCTGAGGAGGCTGTCTGAAATCACGTTTCAGCTGCCTGGAAATTTCATTTTGGTGCCTGAAATCAAGGAAACATTCACTGAAATCACGATTCAACAGTCTGAAATCGTGTTTTCGCTGCCTGAAATCATGATGAAGCTGTTTGGAATCATAATTGTTGACGTTCTTAATGAAATTTTGAATGACATACTCATGATTCGTGATTACATCATAATTTCGAACAGCTAAAGAGTTATTTCGCAGAGTTACGGAATGATTTCGGACAGTGGAATTATGATTCCACGTAACTAAGTCAAGATTTCGGACAGCCAGCTGAAGCATGATTTGGGGCAGTTAAAGTATTAATTTAGGCGACTGAATTGTCTGAAATGTTGTTCAGAACCTTAGAATCAAGCTCGGTCTGCGGGGATTATGTGGCGGCTGTTCAGGATCTTACTTTGTTTCCTTCTTCAGGATTTCAGTTCAACCAGCAGATGAACGGATCAGGAGGAGCAGCAGGAGTTTTCTTCCCTGGAGGATTCACAGGGTTCAGCGTAGGGGCTCAGATGTCAGGCTCCACCCCTCAGACGGGGGTAACTCTGCAACAGACAGACGGACAGACAGGACAGACAGGACAGACTGGAGGACAGACGGGCTCACCACTACAACAGCAGCTGTTTCAGCTCGGTACGACACGCCATCCTGCTCCGATTCTTTGCAGATGATGTGACGCTGTTTGTGTGGGATCACATTTTGATTAGACGTCTGACTCCTCTTTGTGTTTCAGCCGCCGCCCTCCACAACAGAGCCTCTCAGAACGCCAGACAGACCGCCACCGCCCTGCTGCAGTACTGCAGCACCGGGGACGCCCGGGTCCTTCTGGCTATCCAGAGACACCTCTGTGGTGTCCAGGACGGCAACGGAGACACGTGAGTTTCTGTACTTGCGACTAATTTTGAAAAGTGATATTGTATCCTCCACGTTTTGCCTCTTGTCTCACAAACAGAAAAGAAGCCGTCTGTGGTGAAGATTTTTTTCTGTTTTCTGGTCACTGGTTTGGGAAACAATAATATCATCATCATAATTAATGCGCCCATTGTTGCACCAAAATCAACAATTACAATGGCCGGCTACCGGTTTGTTTATGTTTGTTTTCACACCTCGTCGTCCGTGCATGAGTCACATTTCAGTTTTGTTGCACCTCAGGCCATGTGCCAGAAAGGTGTTAAACAAAAAGCCATCCAGCCGAGACTTCCCTCTCCCCGGCCACTTCATCCAGCTCTTCCCGGGGGACCCCGAGGCGTTATAGACTATTACATAGTCTCTCCAACGTGTCCTGGGTCTGCCCCAGGTTCTCCTACCGGTGGGACGTGCCCTGAACACCTCACCAGGGAGGCGTCCTGGAGGCATCCTAATTAGATGCCTGAGCCACCTCATCTGGCTCTTCTCAACGCGGAGGAGCAGCGGCTCTACTCCGAGCTCCTCCCGGATGACCGAGCTTCTCGCCCTATCTCTAAGGGAGAGCCCAGCCACCCTACGGAGGAAACTCATTTCGGCCGCTTGTACCAGCGATCTTGTTCTTTCGGTCACTACCCAAAGCTCGTGACCATAGGTGAGGGTAGGAACGAAGATCGACCAGTAAATCGAGAGCTTTGCCTTTCGGCTCAGCTCCCTCTTCACCAAGACAGACCGGTGCAGAGTCCGCATTACTGCAGACGCTGAACTGATTCGCCTGTCGATCTCCCGCTCCATCCTTCCCTCACTCGTGAACAAGACCCCGAGGTACTTAAACTCCTCCACTTGGGGCAGAATCTCATCCCCGATCCGGAGGGGGCACTCCACCCTTTTCCGGCTGAGAACCATGGACTCGGATTTAGAGGTGCTGATTCTCATCCCGGCTGCTTCACACTCAGCAGCGAACCGATCCAGTGAGAGCTGAAGGTCACGGCCCGATGAAGCCAACAGGACCACATCATCTGCAAAAAGCAGGGACCCAATCCTGAGGTCACCAAACCGGACCCCCTCAGCACCCTGGCTGCGCTTAGAAATTCTGTCCAAAAAAGTTATGAACAGAATCGGTGACAAAGGGCAGCCCTGGCAGAGTCCAGCCCTCACCAGAAACAAGTCCGACTTACTGCCGGCAATGTGAACCAAGCTCTGGTACCAGTCGTACAGCGAACGAACGGCCCGTTTCAGGGGGTCCGATACCCAATACTCCAGGAGAACCCCCCACAGGACTCCCCAAGGAACACGGTTGAGTGCCTTCTCCAAGTCTAAAAAGCACATGTGGACTGGTTGGGCAAATTCCCATGCACACTCAAGGATCCTGCCAAGGGTCCAGAGCTGGTCCACAGTTCCACGACCAGGATGAAAACCGCATTGCTTCTCCTGATTCCGAGGTTCAACTATCCGGCGGACCCTCCTCTCTAGTACCCCCAAACAGACCTTACCAGGTAGGCTGAGGAGTGTGATCCCTCTGTAGTTGGAACACACTCTCCGGTCCCTCTTCTTAAAAAGAGGGACCACCACCCCAGTCTGCCAGTCCAGAGACACTGCCCCCGATGTCCACACAATGTTGCAGAGTTCTGTCAACCATGACAGCCCCACAACATCCAGGGCCTTCCCTGGGCGGATCTCATCCATCCCCGGGGCCACCGAGGAGCTTTCTGACCACCTCGGCAACCTCAGCCCCAGAGATGGAGGAGCCCACCCCCGAGTCCCCAGGCCCTGCTTCCTCATCGGAAGGCGTGTCGGTGGGATTGAGGAGGTCTTCGAAGTATTCCTTCCACCGATCCACAACGTCCCAAGTCGAAGGTCAGCAGTGCCCCGTCCCCACCATACACAGTTTTGACAGAGCACTGCTTCCCCCTCCTGAGACGCCAGCTCGTGGTCCAGAACCTCTTCGAAGCCATCTGGAAGTCGTTCTCCATGGCCTCACTGAACTCCTCCCATGCCCAGGTTTTCGCTTCAGCAACTGCTGTAGCTGCACTCCGCTTGGCCTGTCGGTACGTACTCCTTCCTCAGCTTGACGTCACCCCTCACCACCGGTGTCCACCAACGGGTTTGGGTGTTGCCGCCACGACAGGCACCGACCACCTTACGGCCACAGCACCAATCAGCCGCCTCAACAATGGAGGCACGGAACATGGCCCACTCGGACTCAATGTCCCCCGCCTCCCCGGGGAAATGGTCAAAGCTCTCCCGGAGGTGGGAGATGAAGCTCCATCTGACAGGAGACTTTGCCAGATGTTCCCAGCAGACCCTCACAATGCGTTTGGGTCCGCCAGGTCTGACCGGCTTCCTCCTCCACCATCTGAGCCAAGTCACCACCAGGTGGTGGTTGGTTGACAGCTCCACCCCTCTCTTCACCCGAGTGTCCAAGACATACGGCCGCAAGTCCAACGGTACGACTACAAAGCCGATCATTGAACTGCGGCCTAGGGTGTCCTGATGCCAAGTGCGCATATGGACACCCTTATGCTTGAACATGGTGTTCGTTATGGACAATCTGTGGCGAGCACAGAAGTCCAATAACAAAACACCACTCGGGTTCAGATCAGCAGGGCCATTCCTCCCAATCACACCCCTCCAGGTCTCACTGTCGTTGCCAACGTGAGCGTTGAAGTCCCCCAGCAGAATGAGGGAGTCCCCAGAAGGGGCACTCTCCAGCCCCCCCTCTAAGGACTCCAAAAAGGGAGCATACTCTGAACTGCTGTTTGGACCATAGGCACAGACAACAGTCAGGATCCGTCCCCCCACCCGAAGGTGGAGGGAGGCCACCCTCTCGTTCACCGGGGTAAACTCCAACATACAGGCACTGAGCCGGGGGGCAATAAGTATTGCCACCCCTGCCCGGCGCCTCTCACCAGTGGCAACTCCAGAGTGGAAGAGAGTCCGACCCCTCTCGAGAAGACTGGTTCTGGAGCTCATGCTGTGCGTCGAGGTGAGGCCGACTATATCTAGTTGGAACTTCTCAACCTCGCGCACCAGCTCAGGCTCCTTCCCCACCAGAGAGGGGACCTTCCACGTCCCCAGAGCGAGCTTCTGCAGCTGAGGAGTGTGGCTGTTTTTAATCAAAAAGCTCTGTTTTGATGAGTTGTATTCACTCTGACACC
>NC_056477.1:970284-980284 GCF_008729295.1 Plectropomus leopardus | reverse complement strand
CTGCAAACACAAACAGTGCTGTCCAGTGTCCCTCACCTGTCCCTCACCTGTCCCTCATGTGTGTCTCTCTGTCCAGCTGGGCGGCGGTCCGGTCGAAGGTCTGGTTGACGCTCTTCAGTCTCTCGGTCTGACGGAGGGAGTCCGACTGCTGAGGAACGCCGAGCTGCGAGACGACAAACACAGCACAGGTAAACAAAAATGGAATAAAATAGAAATAATTGAATTAAAAAAAAAAATTAAATTAAATTAAATTTTTTAAAAAGCATCCGTGTTTGTCTCTGCTCTGAAATGTTGTCGCTTCACGTGCACGCCGTCTTTTTATTCGGCACAAACTGTCTCACTTTAACAAAGTGTAACGCTGCCAGGACACAAAATACACGAAAAATGACAAAAATGTCAAAAAATCTAAAGTGATCTTCAGTCAACATATATTTATGGAGGTTGTAAAAAAGCTTATTTGACTTTAAAAACACACGAAAGCTGAAAAACTTTTCGGCCTTTTTCATTAAAAAGTCAGTAAATCATATAAACAATGATTTATTTAATATAATTTTCATCAGCAACATTATATTTGTTATATTAAATATGAATAAATGAATGAAATGAATAAATATTATATATTATATTTTTTATATACTGTATTAAAAATAATATATTATTGATTAAATGGTTTTAATATTAAAACGTTTAAATGTTAAAAAGTTATGTTTAGATTTTAGTAAAGTTAATAATTTAAATACATTTTTGTTGCTATAATAAAAGCTTATCCTATTTTTTAACAATAAACAACAAATACGTTTTATGTTTATATAAATACATTTATTTTATTCATCAATTTGTATCAATATTAATAGAATAATATTTCTGTAAATAAATCTGTATTATAAACAAAGCTATGTTACTCTGAATGAAAATATTTATTTTTAATAAAGCAACAATCATATAATACATTTTTGTTATCATAACAAAGGTTTATCCAAAATTAATTCTTTAACAAGAAATACATGTAGGTAACAAATTAACATTTTTTATAAATCTCTATTAATATTAATAAAATAATGTTACCGTAAATAAATCTATATTACAATCAAAGTCATGTGTTATGAATTTTAATATATTTTTGCAGCTGTGCAATAATGAAATTATTTTACTCTGGATACATTATGAATTTAGTAAAGATTTATTAATATAGTGGTTTTTTTTACTGAAAATAAAGTGATATTATAAATTAATATTTATTATTACAAATACATTTTCGTTACTATTTTTTAAGTTATATTATAAAATAAATTATGATATTCATAAGTGTTATTATGAAAAAAGTTTCAGCACCGTAAATAAAGCGATATTAAAAGTTTTAAAGTTTTATTATCAGAAATTAATTTTTGGCATTTTTTAAGCTACATTATAATAAAGTTTTATTATTAAATTAATTTTATTTATTTATTTTTTTTTTACCATGAGTAATTTACATTGCCGCATTGCTGATGTTATCATGAATAAAGTTTTTGATTCAAACTGCAGCCAAACTCACCTCTTTACTTTTTTCTTCTGTCCAATCAGACGCCACCGTTGACAGCGGCTTCGGCAGCCAGCCAATGGAGGAAGAGGAGCCGCCTGTGGCCAATCAGTGACGAGCAGGAAATAAAAAATCCCGTCATCTCATCCTGCAGGAGAACCTGGACTCTGCAGGAACCAGGACTCTGCAGGAACCTGGACTCTGCAGGAACCAGGACCCAGATCGGGACTTTAACCAGCAGGCGGACTTGAATCCTCCCGCAGAGACTCTGATGCTTTTTTTTTCCGGTGGACTTGGACTCGAATGTTTGTTGACCTGCAGGAGACGGCGGCTGCGTTCACAGCGACACAAAGATCACAAAGATCAGCAACATTTTCCGTCACAGAAGCCAAAATCTAAGAGATTTACCCCAAAACAAGAAAAACAAACTTGTTTGAAATGAATGAATTCAAAGAAACTACGATCGAAACAGCAGAATAAATACGAATGATACGGACGTAAAACTGTTTTTGCTTTTCACTTTTTTGCTGTTTTCTTTTTTCTCATTAACTTAAATGTTTAAACCAGGACGAACTTTAACCGAGAATTCCCTTCAGTGATTATCGATTATCAATTATCTGCTGAGTGTTTGATTATTGATAAAGATCGAGCGCAGAGACGAGTCGTGTTTATGAAACAGAGACGTCTGTGCTGTGTTTACAGTGTGTGTGTGTGTGTGTGGTGTGTGTGTGTGTGTGTGTGTGTGTGTGTGTGTGTGTCTCACCTGGAGCCGATCGGCCCTCCTCGTCTCGCAGGAAACCGGGATTCTCTCCGATTTTTCCGTCAGCTCTGGAACGCAGCACGCCTCACCTGTCAGTCAGAGCGATGACATCATCAGTCACTCACCTGTTCGTGTGTTTTTTCAGACTTTAAGAAAAAAGGTTTAAAATGTTACGAATGACAAAAATAAAAAATACTCACCCAAAGTAAAACTGACGGCGTCTTCAGTCGTGTTTGTTTCAAAGATTCAGAAAGTTTTTTTAAGCTAAATTAAGAAATACGAGGAAATACGTCAACATCTGGATCGTCAATGTTTTCTCTTTTTACTTAAAAAATTTTATGTCAAAATTATTAGAATTGAATTATTATATCTAAATCACTATAAAGGTTTAAGTTTTAAGTTTTTTAGTTTAAAATGATAAAATCATCAAGATTCTAAAAAAAGTTCTAAAAGGTTTTGTCGAAATTATTTGACACTAAAAAAATGACTATTTTAACTTAAAGTCCTTATTTTTACCTCTTATTTAATTTTCTATTTGAATTTTCTAACTTTTCAGTCAGTCAGTTAAATAAGAAACATTTGTTGTCAAAATCTGTTTGATTTTGCTGCCCCTGCTTCATTCTCGGTCTTTTTAGACGTTGAAAAAGATAAATTAAAGCTCGTTTCTAATCTGAAACTATTGTTTCGGTAACAAATGCTTTACTGTGGTTTGGACACCAGACGCTCACGAGAAAAAAAGACAGAAAACCACTTTAAAAGGACATTTGTTGAAGTTGTTTGGCCATTTATAATTTGTTGTGAAGTTGTGAGACACGTTTGAAAATGTTTTTCTTTTGCCTTCAAAAATGACAAAAGATGTCAAAATTTTGACATTTTCATCATTTTTAAAATTCTGTGACAGGAAAGTCGATGAAATGATAACCTAAAAAGAGTCAAAATAAATGTAAAATTAGGTTTTTAATTACTGGCTGTGAGACACGAAATATATTCGAGTGTGTTGATGAAAATTATAAAACAGTCAAAATACAGTTGTTGTTTTTTTCAAAATGATCAAATATGTCAAAATTTTGACCGTTTCAAAATTCCTTAATAAGCCAGTTAAATTAAAAAAAAGGTTAAAAATATGTTTAAAAAAATGTAAGATAGTAAAGTCAGTTACATGTAAAATATAAGATGCTCAAAACAAATTTAAAAGTTTTTTAGATGTTAAATTAATAAAGATATTAAATCAGATTTTATGACTTTGAGTTTAGTAATTTTGACTACTTATATTTTTAATTCAAGAACATTTTTAGTTGAACAAGATCTGCACTTCTTGAATATCTTTTCTTCTAAAAAATCTTGTTTATTTTTAAACATGATTATAATCAGGCTGCTGAAGTTTCCACTCGAGGCGCTGCGTGTTTTTACTGACAGTGTGTATTCATGCGCTTTCTCCTCTTAAACACACAGGCTGGAAATAAATAAATAAATCAATAAATTAATTAATTAATTAATTAATAATAATAATAAATAATAATAATAATTTTGAAACTCTGAATAAAAATGACTCATCTTTTTTTTGTCCAAAATCTTTTTTATTCATGTTTATTTTTTGCCTCTAAGCCTTCAAAATGATACAAACGACTTGTTTGTGTTTCACTACGACCAAAAAGCTCACAGGAAGTGGACAGTATGTACAGCTATCGATCGGCGAGCCGGCGGCGAACATTCAGACCGCAGCGAAGCCGAAAAAAGACAAAACAAAAATCACAGAAACTAAAGTCGTCTCAGAATAAATAAAACGTTGGAGGGAGCTTCAACATCGGCTCTAAAATATCTAAACCAAAGTGCCCGAAAACGCGGCGAGCCGGGCGTTCAGCCCAAATACAATATGGCTTCTCAATGTGAACTTTATTTACAGGTTTGGACACAGACGAAGAGCGGGAAGCGGCCGTGACTTTTAGCTGCTTTACATTGCACAGAGCGACAAATACACCCGAAGAACACACGTGTTACTGATATTTGAGCGAGTAAATACGACCCGGCGGGGGTCAAACAGCTCAGCGGGGAACCCGGCAGACACCGACCAGCGCGGCGGCGTCCGTCTGACGGAGGACGGGTTCTGATCTTTGCGGCGCTGCGGTCAAACAAACCACAGAGGTCTTTACGTGTGTGAAGGTCCGGAGATCGTTTCAGAGGTAACCGAGGAATCGAGGCGAGACGCTGAAGGACGCGTGACCCGAAAACCTAACAACAGCCGGCAAGCGTAATTAACCACAAACAACGTAATTAACCACAAACAACGTAATTAACCACAAACAACGTAATTAACCACAAATGTAACACAAATCTGCAGTTTTAAATGTAATAATTTCACAAACGTAACAAATTTCCCACAAACGAAACAGCAGTTACCCACTAGCCAAAACACAACACGAAATGTCCTACAAATGTCCAGAAAAGACATCAACATGACATACGTGTACATGTCTTTTCTTAAGAAAGTATAGATGTCTTTTGTGGACATATTATATGTCTTTTCTGGAACTTTGCAGGAAATTTCGTATTTTATTTGTTGTAGGTAACTGCTACAGTTTGTGGTAAATTTGACACGTTTGCGGTAAATTACGTTTGTGGGCTGTTTTTAGGTTTTCGGATGTCACAGAACTTTTTGAAAGTGATCGTCAGAAATGAAGCAGTGGATGAAACTTTGGAAAGTTTGGATGTGATTCGAGAGAGACGACGCGTCCAAATCAAAAAGCATGAAGGTGCTGCAGAGGATGATGGGAAGTTGATGCTCCAAATGTAGAGCGACGAATCATAGGACCAAGATTTTAGCGGATCCGTGTCGCTGTGACATCCTTCGATTACCCGCCACTCAGAGAGATTTCCTTCACTGTGATTTGAACTCAAAGACCAGAAAGTCGTTCAGCTGCAGAACGAGAAAAGTTCAAACTCGTGCAAACGTCCTCTGACGAAATCAACCAGCTGATTCTGAATCTCTGATGAAACAAAAGTTATTTTACGTCAAACCGAACGTCGTAAAAGCTGATCGATTTGCACAATTTGAGGGTTAATGGACACCCGCCGAGAAAACGAGCGAAACTTTCGGACCATGACGTAAAATAAAATTTAAAAAAAACAATGAAATCGTTTGAATTCTCCGTAAAGGCTCATTAGCTTCAATTCTGTCGGTACCTTTTGAAATGTGTGTCTTTTTCAGTCCTCTGTGGTGTTTTTGTGTCTTTACAGTCGCGATGATCCACAAACGGACCAAAGAGAGAAAAAACCAAACAAACAAAAAAACTGCTGCATTCAAAATGTCAAACTCTGCTCTGTGTGTCTCTTCCAGCCGGATCAGACTAAATCCTGGAGGACAGTCGGTCCGACAGCGTTTACAATCCGTCGGGAATTTCACACTGAAATTTATTGTTGTTTCCGACTGAAAACAACCCAAAAACCCCAAAAAGTCTTTCTTCAGAGTTTTCTGCGTTTTTTTGGATTAAAAAGGTTCCAGCTGTTTCAGCTCCTGTTTCATTCCAAAAATAAAAAAAAATTAATTGTTTGCACGATGAAATTTCAGCTTCGTGGATGAAGCCTGGAGTGACTTTTGGAGGTAAAATATGAACAAAAAATACACAAAACTGTGGTGGAAAACTTATTTAACATTTTAGCCATAAAAGAAACCTGAAGAAGAAGAAGAACAACGACAACACAGAGCTGATCTCTGCTGCCACCTGGTGAGCGCCGCCGCTCGCTGCGTCTGCTCCTGTTTCGGTTTGAAACAGCTGCAGCGTTTCGTCGCAGACGGCTGCATGTTTTTAAGCTTTAGTGACGCTCAGGTGTCCTCGTATGGAAGTCCGGGATTGCCAAAATTAACAGAAATACAAATGCATCTCAAAAAAATAGCATATTGTGAAAAAAATTCAATGTTTTCCATCAGTTATTTAAGAAAGTGACAATTTAATATATTCTAGACTCGTTACATGCTAAAACGTTACTAAAAAGTTTTTTTTGTAATTATGGCCTACAGCGAGAAAAATATTTTTTAAAAAAACACACTTCAAAATATTAGAATCATGCGACCCAAAACATTAATGCACACACATTAATGCAGTAGTTTGTATTAATTAGTACATTAATTAACATGCTTAACATGTTTGAATGATCTTAGGAAATATTCAGATAATCTGAGATCCTGGATTTCTGGTTCTCATGAGCTGTAAGACATAATGACCAAAATTAAAACAAAAAAAGGCTTGAAATATTTCGAGTTATGTGTAATGAATATACAATATATGAAAGTTTAGCTTTTTGAATTCAATTACAGGGAAAAAACATAAAGATATTCTAATTTTTTGAGATGCACCTGTAAATATTAATATTAACCAGTTCTTAGAGTGATAAATCTAATTAAAACTGGACTTTAACCCTTTGAAACTAGGAGTCGGCCAATCATGGTTTTTCAGGGCCAATAATGATACTGATTAATACTTAATGAGACAGATAATTGATATTTGGAACTGATATGCATTTACAAATTTCTTACCAAGTTACTCTTTACCTTTTTTTGCCTAATTAAGAATTCGGTATATAACAAACTCCAACACAAAACTTTATTCAAATGCCTTTGACAAATATTTAATCAAAACTAAAGCTTCCAGAAACTTTTTAATTTCTTTAGGAAGTTTAGTGAAAATGAAAAAATAAAAATATCTGTCAAACTTTCAAATATGATAATTACATTTAAAAATGTGTTACAAAATATTATCATAGTTTTTAATAACTTTTTTGGGGGGTCATTTCCTCGTTTGTTTTTTTATTTTTGTTTTCTTTTTAATTTCTTTTTACTTTTTGTTAACTCATTTCAGATCTTATCTTCACTAATTGCAATTTTTTGTGTCATTTTGCTTTTATTGTTAATTCCCATCTTTCCAAACCAATTTGATCAGTTATCTCAGGGTTAAATGTGTAACTCCAAAAACCTAAAATTTTCTCTTACAGTGGTGGAAAGTACCAAAATTTGTTTTATTTTACCTTACTTTATTTTGATTTAATTTAATTTTATTTAATTTCATTATTTTTGTACTTATACTAAGCGAGCTTTTGAGTGCAGTACTTTTACTCTTTACTGTGTGGTATTTCTAATACTATCGATACAAGGAAACAGCAGCGTTACACTCTGGTGACACCAAGTGGCAGCAAAACGCAGCTGCATGTTGAAGACTTCATTACCCAAAAATCCTCACTCTTTCTGTTTCCGATGTTTCCTGTTAACAAATTAAACTTCTGAACTCTCCGGTCAATAAATACAAATCGTTTCAGCTCGATACATAAAGTTTCAGTGAAAGAGAAAAGAGGAATGTGAAGAAAAAGTGGACGGATTCAAATTCAGTTTCCAGCATCGAGTCCAGCAAAAACATATGGAAGTTCATCAATACCAAAACTACTGAGCAAATATAAACTGAACCCAGTCTGCAGGTCCGAGAGGGCCAAAATACTTTTTAAACCACATGAAAAAAAATCATTTTAGTTTCCATGTAAATGAATATTTAAACACAGATTTTATTCACTTTGCTTTTTAAATGTAATTCCTAATGTTTTTGGAATTTTTCAAAAATTGTGACTTGACATTGTTTTAAAAATGTAAGGCAAAGATGAAGGATGACCACACTAAAAGTTTGCATGTTTTTGATGTGCTTTTTATTTATTTATTTACTGTGCTATTTATTAAATCATTTATTTAATTATGCTGACTTTAAAGTTTCCCCTTTTATTTGCTTATGTATGTTGGTTTTATTTTAATTTTATTTTACTTATTTATTTATCTTTTGTATTTATATATTGCCAATTTTATTAAGCAGGGGGAGTTATTCCATATATACATCACATGTTGAATGTTTAAAATAAATAAACATGTTCACAAAAACTACGTCAACCTGAGGATGGGTGTCCGAATTTAGTACCTTTAGTACCTGGCTCTCTGTAGGGGTTTAACGTTTTGGAAAAAAATACAAGATAAAGTACTTATCAAAGATTATGGGACAATATCCAGCCCTCAGCTCAACTGCAGATTAAGTAAAGTTTGAGTTATTATTTATTTATTTATTTTTGCTCAGTCGGTAGTTTTTGGTCACTAACAATCTTCCGTACAGCCTGTTTGATCCAGCGAGGAAAATAAAAAAAAAAAAAAGAAACACCATAAATATAAAACAAACAGCTGCAGCGACACTTTGATCGACCTCCGTCAGTTAGTATGTACACTTCTGAAACACACACACACACACACACACACTCACACTGCGGAGGAGGGGAGGTACTGTGTTCAGTGACACATCATCACAGCCTCGTTCGTTCGTTCGTTCGTTCGTTCGTTCGTTCGTTCGTTTGTGCGTTCGTGCGTTCGTTCGTTCGTGCGTTCGTGCGTTCGTTTTTGGCCGGGGGAGTCCTGACTGCAGTCTCCCTCCCCGTCCTCCCTCCCTCCCTACTCATCCCCCCTTTTGCTCTGTTGCCACAGCAACAGTCCCACACGCTCTGTCCGTCATATCTGGTCGCCGTGACAACCTGCTTCCCCCGTCTGTTGCCAGGAGAAGCAGCAGCAGAGCGGCGGTCGTGCAGGAGGTCAGCGTTTGTCGCCCGTGGAGAAAAAAAACGTAAAAAATAAACAAAGTACCTCCAAAGTGTTTGTGACGAGTCGGCCGCTGCAGGAAACGAGCGTCTTCACGTCCGTTGGTTTCAACGCCAAACGCCTCAGGAACGTCCCTGAAATGAAGATCTGACAGGAAATAAAGCTTTTATTGTGAAACTCTGACCTGCTGATGTCTGATAAACGCGGAGTGGCGCCCGTCGGGTTTCCTGAACGTTTGGTGGAAAAAATAAAAACACTCCACTCATCCGTCCTCCTTCGTGTCTCGCCGCCCGCCACCCTCCAACACCGCGGCTCTGGAGGAAAATCCCCTCGGCCAATCAGAACGTGACGGAGGTTTAACAGAAAAGGTTTGAAGGAGGATGTCAGCCCGCTACCCATGATGCCTCATGTCCGTCTCCTCGCCGCCTTATGACGCCTCTTCCTGTTTGCTGCTCTGTTTCTGCAGCTCCGGCTGCTGGTTGTTCTCGCCGCCACCGCCGTTCTTCTTCTTCTCTTTGATGCTGCCGCCCGTCTTGGAGGTCGCGGTGACCCTTAAGCTTTTGGACATCTTGTTGGTCCCGCGGGTCTTCTCCTTGCTGGCGGCGTCCTGCGGCAGCGTGGGGCTGGAGTGCGCCCTCTGCAGGCCGCCGTCGTCAAACAGCCGCGACTCGAAGGCCGACAGGTCCTCGTCGCCGCTCGACAGCTTGGCCCGAAGCAGCATGGCGTACGTACCGTAGCGGGTTTTCTGGAGGACGGAGACAAAAGACGAGACGGTTAATGATGAAAATTAGTAAAAAAAAACAACTGACACAACTGACCCGGAAAAAAAGCTTTAAAAATTAAAAAAATTTTTTCAAAAAATTTACAAAAAAGAATTCTCTGAAATAATTTTAAATATTATTTTTTATATGATATGGATTGTGTGATGCATATTTGTGTGTGTGTGTGTGTGTGTGTGTGTGTGTGTGTGCGCGGCCTGTCTGACAGCCGACAGACGGATTCGGTTTGTGATGACGGGAAGCAGACGGAGCTGCAGAGGAACTGTCAGTTGGATTCAGGCCTCGCGGGGTTAAAATCAGTCAGACAGGAAACTAACCGCTGAAGGAACGAC
>NC_056477.1:946210-969784 GCF_008729295.1 Plectropomus leopardus | reverse complement strand
AGGATTTGCACGACTCTGTATTGATTAAAAAATGTCAATAATCAATTCTCTAAATGTTTATTACCCCTTAGAGGCTGTTATTTCTGGGTGTCATTCTGGGCTTTTGACTCTGAATTTGTCATTTTGACTATTTTCCACCTGATGAGGTCATTTTGACCATATTTGGCATATGGAGGAAATACATGCTATTTCCACTAGGTGACCTGTCACAGTCAATGTAGCTGCTGATCACTGACATATCCCAGACTGTCAGCAGCTACACTCACACACTGACATATCCCAGACTGGCAGTAATGACAATAACACCAAACAAATAAATTAAAATAAAATACATTAAATTAAATTCAATCTACTTTGCATGTAGTATATTAAAAATACTATTTTGTCCAGCTAAAAACGTAGTGGCATTATGACAAAAACCTGGCATTTAAATGGTTACAATTCTAAAAATGAATTAATGAATATTTCATATTTATTAATAGGACTGATGTTGATTAAAAAAGTAAACTCAATCAAAGTGGACAATCATATAAATGTATAATATTTTTTAAAGCTTGATTTTGAAAAGTGCATTTTGTGTGCAGATCAACACGAGTGTGTGTGATATTAAAGTGGGGCCTAAAGGGTTAATCAGTGCTGACAAAGATGAAAAGATGAAGCTGCTGAAGGTTTGCAGGACACTCGGTGTTTTTGTGTTGCAGTGATGAGGCTGATGGTGAAATACTCTGAGGAACACAAACTCCCTCTGGTCGGGAGGAACTCTGTATTTCAGTTTTAGATTTATTGTTGACATAAACTTGGCTCATCGACAGACGGCCTCACGCTCCACACAGATCCAAAACGCTGACCTGAACCCTCACCGCCCCCCCCACCCCGCCGACCTGTAACCCTGAGCCGGTGTCTGCTGTATCGTGGCTGGACTGGCTGGAGGTTTCAGGGGACAGACTGTCGTTTCTGTCCAGCTGTGAACTATCTCCCATGCTGCCCGTTACACCGCTGGAGCTCTGAGAGGACGTCCACGCAGATCCGCTGTGATCCTCCCTCTCATGATTTTTGGACACACTTATGACTGGCATCTGGTGCTCCTGCACTGACGTCCTTAGCCTTCTCTCTCCGCCAGGCTTCCTGTGGTACTCCATATAAACTCTGGACTGTCTGCAGTCGTCCTCACAGAGTTTGTCTCCTTCCTGGACTGGTCCGGCCTCCTTCCACTGCTGCTGCCTGGAGGTCCAGCTCACAGGCAGAGCGTCTGTGTTTTGGCTGGAGAGAAGTCTCCTGGAAAGTTCGGGACTGTCCCTCAGCGGTCTGTCAAAGAGGTGATCCTGCTGTCTCTGCTCCACGGCGGGAGATCTGTGATCCCCGGTGTACTGCAGCGGCTGGTAGCGGTGCAGGGCTGACACGTCTTTAGTGGGTGATGAACCGTGTTGATGCCGCGGGTCTAAGACTGGTGACTGAGAGGTGGCTGCACGATGCAGCCTCGCCGGCAGGGCTGGGGACGCTGGTGAAGACAGGCCTTTGTGGGGCAAGATAGGTGAGATGCGTCCTGGTCTGGTCTGAGGTGTTGCTTTGTCTGGTTTCCATCGGTGGTTCTGGTTGCCGGCCTGCAGAGGCTCGGGGGAGCTGCACCCATGAAGGGTGGCGTACGGGTGGGACTCTCGTAGGAATGAGCCCCCTATTTTGGGACTCTCTGACCTCAGAGACTCAGCCTGAGAGGGTGTCGGGGAAGGAGTCCGCCTTTCGGCAAAAATGCTTGATAATCTGGTGGCCTCCATAGCTAATTTAGAAGCCACCTCAGCGTTTGGGGAGGAGGAGACGCTCTTTGTGCCGCTGGTTGGGCTGACTGTGTCGCTGTTCCTGCTGCTGCAGCGTGACGCTCTGTGCTGAGTCTTTGTGGACACATTCTCATCCGTAGCGTGACGTAAACTGTCTGAAAGATCAAGACTGGTGTTGGTGACCTTAGCACTATAGCTGCTGTTATCACTGGAGTTAGCTTGGTATCCAGGACTGGGACGGTTGCTGGTGTGGAACATGGTGGTTGGGATCTCATGCTGGATGTCTGTGGGTCTCCCCGCAGGTAAAGGAGGGAGAAATTTGCTGGACAACCTTGGGCTCTCATCCCCCACCCATGGCCTCTGCTGGCTCAGGGGCGGGGCATGAGGGCGGAGGGCTGGGGTTCCTGAGTGGGCAGAGTACCCAGTGTGGGCACACAGGTGATCAGAGGCAGGACTTCTGGGTAATCCATTCACAGAACTACGGCAGAGTCCTCTGTCCAGCTCCAGGAGCTGGGCCTTGGATGGCAGGGTGAGGGTGCTGCGGGGGAGGACAGGAGACCCCCCCCAGGACCGGCAGCGAGGGGACTGGTAGTGCCGTGGCAGCGTTGGGCTGCAGCTCTCCGGACTGTGACCGGTGAATCTGCGCCTCAATTCTGGGGATCCAAACTCCTCCAAGGCCCTGTAGGTGGCATCTCTGGCAATAGCGTCTGGCAAAGCCCTGTGCAGGTAAGGCGAGCTTTGTGGGGACTGAGTCCGAGACGGGTAAGGGTGACTGGGGTAAGGGTCACCCTGCTCTGGATGCCCGTTGTACCACACCGGGTCACTCAGCCTCTTGCGGAGGTGGCCGGGCAGCTGCTGCCCCTCCATTCTGTTATAAAGACTGTCCAACTCACTTTGGCACACTGAGCTGCGGCGACCCCCCATGGTGTTAACGTTAGCTTTCTCTATGTAGCCAAACGTCACCACAGACGTCTTCCCCTCTTCACCCTCCACCTCCAGGACCTCATAGGACCTGCGGTTGCTGGTCGGCGTGGAGGGAACAGTCAGCGTCCCAGAAGATGTAGAAGATGGGGAGATAACCACCCTTCTCATGTTGGAGGAACAGGTGCGTCCCAGTGAACCATGCTGGCCCGGACCAGTCGTTCCAGGCGCAAGGACCTGGAGGAATTGACCAAAACTGTCATGAAACGAATCCTGCCGCTGGAACTGGGTGGGAGACCCTGTAGCGTCAGGGTTTTGAAGTTGGAAGCTGACGGAGTGTCTGGAAGAAGACTTTGAGGCGGGCAAGCTGTGGCTCATAAGCCCAGTTTGGTGCGGAGGGACTGGGGAGTTGTTCTGGCTGCGGTTGCAGCTGGTGCTCCTCTGGGAGTTAGGGAGGACGTCCGGGCACTGAAGAATCAGACGAGCAGTCCCATCTTCTCTTTCTTGAACCTTCCCTTCCTCCTCAGCGACAGACCTCACCTCAACATACAGGTGGAGGACTTTACCTGCCTGAGACATGCTGGTTGCTGAACGCCCTAATAGTCCTTTTTCCTATTTGTGCAAAGGCTCCCTCAGTCTCCTGGTGCCCAGTGAAGAGCCAAACTGTTTGGTGAGGGTCAAAGGTGGAACTGGACCACCAGGTCTGTCCTCCATCTGCTCATGATCTCGTCCATCTGCAACAGAAAGCAGAGATGGAGACAGAGTTAATGTTACAATAAATCATTCACAGAGAGTACAAAGCAAATGAAGAGCAAATCTCTAAAGTTAACCCTTAGGGACTGTTTCGCTCATTTTAGACGCTTTTCATAGATTACATACTGAAATGCACTGTGGTGGTCACTGAGAAGAATCTTAGAGTTATTGAGAACCTTCTTTAGTCCTTTAAGGCATTCTAGTGGTCAATGAGTATTTTCTAGCAACATTTTAGGACTTGCTACGGGTCCTTCAAGAGGGTTTTGCGTTTACTGAGGAGAATCTACGGTACTTTTTACAGTTCTGGTGGCCTTTATGGAGGTTCTAGGATTCCTGAAAAAAAGGTTCTAGTGGTCTTTTTGGAGATTTAGGGATACTTTTGGAAGATCTAGTGTTCCTTGGGCGGGTTCTAGCGGCTACTGAAGTTGGAAAAGTATTCTAGGATGTTCTATATAAGTTCTATAATAAGTTTTACTTTTAATAAGCAATCAATGAGACAAATCCTCAAGTCATTGTGAACCTTTTCTGGTACTTTGAGACATTCCAGTGGTCGAACGTTATTTTATAGGGGCCCTTCAGGAGTTTTTCCAGGTTCTTCAAGAGGTTTTCAGTGAAGAGAATCTTGGAAACTTTCTAATGGTCCCTAAGAGGTTCTAGGGGTCATTAAGGACATTACTGGGTTGCTTAAGAAGTTTTTGTGGTCACTGTCGATTCAAGTGGTCATTTAAGAAGGTCCACAGGGAAGACCTAGTGGTCCTTCAATGGGTTGCAGATGTAGAAGTTTATTAGGATGTTCTTGTACCGCTTTAGTAGATTGTGTTGGTCACTTAGAAGAATATTGGAGTCATCCAGAGCCTTATAGAGTCCTTTAAGGCATTTTAGTAGTCGCTGAATATTTTCTAGGGGCAATTTTTTAGAAGTTCTACAGGTCCTTTAAGAGGTTTTAGTTTTTATTGAAGATAATCTAGGGTACTTTGTAAGGTTCTGGTGGCCTTAAAGGAAGTTCTAGGGTTCTTGAAAGAGGTTTTAGAGGTCTTTTTTGGAGATTTAGGGATACTTTGGAAAGATCTAGTGGTCCTCAAATGGGGTGTAGATTTAGAGAGTTTTTTGGGTGTTCTAGGGGTGCTTTAATAGATTGTGTTTGAATACTGACAAGAATCTTGGGAGTCATTAAGAACCTTCTAGAGTCCTCTCAGATGTTCTAGTGGTCATTGGTCAGTATTTTGTAGCACGACTTTAGGAAGTTCTATAGGTTCTTACTAAGGTAAATCTTTAAGGATTTAAATATACCCAAGAAAAGACTTAAAAATACCCTAGAAAATCTTTAAAGATGTTCTGGTGGAACATCTTTAAAGATTTTCTAGGGTACCTGAAATGGTTTTAGTTGTCTTTTTTGCAGATTTAGGAATATTTTAGGAAGATCTAGTAGTCCTTGGATGGGTTTTAGGGGTTCTAGTGATCTTAGGGTCCTATAATATGTTTTAGTGGTCAGTGAGACGTATACTTGGTACTTTTAGACATTCCAGTGGTCAAAAAGTATTTCCTAGGGGCCTTTCAGGATATTTTATGGGTCCTTCAAAAGTTTGTCACTGAAGAGACTCTATGGTACCTTGGGAAGTTCTGGTTGTCTCTAAGGAGGTTCAAGGTTCAAGGGGTCTTTCAGGAGATTTTAGGGGTCCCTTGAGTAACATGAGAGAGCAAATCTTTTAAAAGAATGGCATTCGTCCATCTGGCGGAGTTTGGAGAACCCCCCCCCCCGTGTGCCGTTATCCTCCGATAAGGTTAAATGTAATCACATGTCCATTTATGTCTTTGGCCATCCTCCGACATGGAGGTGGGAACATGTGGGCCAGCAGGCGCCACACATGCGTTTGATTCATCTATTAATAGCCGAGTTAAAGCAGCTTGGACGGCGTTCAGGTGAGAAAAGCCATCATACGAGTCATCTGATCTGCAGGTTTTACCAACAAAAACTTTCACATCTTACAGTCTAACTCTGTTTCTGCTCTCTGCAACGTCGCCTCTCTACAATCTGTGTCTTGCTTGTCTGTTACAGACTTTACGGTAAATCTGCAGCCTGTTTCTCTGCAGTTTGCTGATGGAGGTTGGCGGTTTCCATCATGATGAGGAGTCACATGAAAACACAAGAGACTGTAGCAAATCAAACACACACTCGAACACACTCACAGGGGATTTTTGAGTCCTGATCTCTGACAGACTGTAGAAATACTGAGGTCACGAGTTAAAGTCACCGTCCATAAAACAGTTATAATAATAAGGTCACGACATTAAATCAAACTGAGCCTCACAACACAGGAGCTTTGAGTACTGATGAAGCGCACAGTTTTTACTGCCGTCAGTGCAGAAAACAGGACCAACGATTACTTTAAATAAATCATGGCGACAAAGTGACACGTAATATAAACGAAGAGATTTTGAGTACTACAACTTTGATTAAAAAGCACAAAAAAGCATAAAAAAATTAATCACATCATCAAGTACATGGTAATAAAAGCAATGGTTAAAATGTCTTGGATTTATGTTTTAATTTATATTTATATAGCCCAAAAATATTTAGCATGTCCAAATTAATTTCACAAGAAAAATGTATTAATATTATTTCTATTTTTGATAAAAATCAGTTAATTTGTTTTAGAAATATGGGAAACAAGGCAATAAGCAACGTTGGTGAGATGTGTTCCCAAAATTGTGAGAAATCAGATTTCTTTTTTTTTAGTCAAATTTTATATAAACTAAGGAAAATGTCTTGAAAAAAAAAGAAAAAATAATTTAATTTTTTCATAATTTTTTAAGCACGTAATTGTTTAAAGAGGGAATTTGATTTTGATTTAAAATATCCTTTAATTAATAAAGATGTCTGTCTTGATTAGGAATCTAATGGAAATGAACTTTAACCACAATGTTTTATTATTATTTGCAATAATTATTATTATTATTATCATTACTACTACTATTACTATTACTACTATTATCTTTTTTATTTTACAAATATACATTTTTAAATGTATCTGTCCTTGTGTGCTTCCGCTTGTTTAAATGCTTATTTAATATTAATATCAATAACAAGAACAGTTCATTTTATTAATTGAGCACTTTTCACATTACTCAAAGATGCTTAACTTGCACTTTTATTTATTACCTTTGAAATCTTGATTTTGTTGTGATTTACTGTCGCCAGTTAAGTTTTGTAACTGTATTTTTGGTAAATCTTCTGGCTTCCACTAAAAAAAAGGAAAAATTAAACTATTAATTCATTACCAAATTATTTTACAAAATTTTTGTTGGGTCGACTGGTTGTTGCAGCTGCGCTTTCATCTCTCACTTCACTTCCTTTCACTTTAAACTACCCAATGATTCATCTTTAGCCGCTCTCAGTGTTTCGACTCAAACTGCAGCTCCCACACAACATCTCACAGGATGAGCATTTTGGGATGTTTTTCAGCAGTTAGCACCTGCAGTGTGCAGCAGACGGGAGCACATTTAAATCTCTGGAAAGTTGAACCTTTTCTCGTTGTCTGTTAAGGTGTGAAGAACACTGTGAGGCTGTTTTTAAAGGTGTTATATAAATAAAAATTACATCACAGTCAGTGAATCACCGTGACGATGATTCATCCGTCATTAGATGAAACAGCTGCAACTTTTCCAGCACTGAAAATCTGCTGCAGAGACAGAAACTGAAGGAAATATCACAGGTTTGATCCCCAAAATCAAACACTGGTCATCAGGTGCATTCCTTAGGGACTGTTTGTTATTAACCCTCAGGGCCTGTTTGTCTCATTTTAGTCTCTTTTCTTCTTCCTGTTGTGATAACTGTGTGTGTGTTGATGCATGTGTCCTAAATGTAGTCCAGATTGTGTATCTGAGTGTAATCAGTGAATTTGCAGCTCAGCTCCTACAATAAGTCTAAAATACACTGTGGAAACTAAATAGTTACATTCAGACTGTTCAGGTCCAAAAATGCTCCATTGAAACCCATTCAAACTGACAATTTAATGAATATTTGATGTTTATGATTAGGACTGATGTTGGTTAACAAATGTACAAATGATGAAAATCATATTCATGTATATAATGTTTTTTAAAGTTTGATGATTTTAAAAAGCACATTCTGCGGCTCCTGAAGGGTTAAACTGTCTGTCAGTGTTTACTGAATTTAGTGTCTCTGCTGCTCAGACATCTGTCCTCATCGTCGTCTCGGTAACGTCGATTTTAATCTGATGACCTTGAAAACGGAGCCGGGCGTCCTCTCATGAGCCGAGTTCATTTAAAGCTAAGTGAGAGTGACTGAAATAAAAAGTCAAAGTGAACAGCCGAATCTTTCCTCAAACGTCGCACCGTCACAGGTTTCTGTCGTCTTTTAGTCTCACCGAGACGTCTGCAGACACTAGTGGATCTCTCTGCTTCACTGGACGCTCTCATTAACTGGACCAACAGCGGACACTCGAGTGGGCGTCTGTCCAACATCTCTGAGTCCAGAGAAAACACGTCACCAGCTCCGTCCCCTGCGTCCCAGTTACCCCGTTAGTCAAAGAGTCCGCTCCATGAAAATGAAGTCCGATTCTGAGAGACACTGCAGACTCCAGAGGACACCAGCTGCTGTCTGTCCCTCTGCTGGACGGGGACATAAATACTGGTCCTCATGCAAAAAACTACATATCAATACATTTTTGTCTCTTATTTTTGTTCATATCCAGGATTTCCTCTAACTCTGTGAGCACCATCAATTTTTGGGATTCACCAGTTTATTTTTGCTTTTCTGTGAGGTCAGAGAAAATCTGACGAGCGGTCCAGCGCTCTCGTACCGGGATCAGAGAAAAACAACTCGCTTTCACAAACTGTCGCTCAACGCAAAGAAAATAAGTTTTACATCTGAATTTACATTTAAAGCATGCATATCATTTTATCTGATGATTATAATTTTAAGTAAGTTTAAGCGAGTTACTGTGTGTCCTGCCGACCTCTGCTGGAATGTAACTAAATACATTTACTCAAGTACTGTAAATATACACACACATACATACACGGATACGTGTGTGTGTGTGTGTGTGTGTGTATGTGTATTTAATATAATAGATAAATAAAAAAAGACATGGTCAAACCTTCCTAGCTGAGGATCCTAAACCCCCGTTTGATGTGTTTTTGTTTGTTTGTTCGTTTGTTTGTCGGGAAATCCGAGAAACATCCTAAAATATGTCCTAAAATCAGCGAAACGTCCTCAAATTCTGGAGACATCGTTAAATACAAGAAATGTCCTACAATCCAAATAACATCCTAAAATACTAGTAATGTCCAAAAATGTCCTAAATTCCGAAAAACAACCTTAAGTTACTGATACGTCCTCAAATCCAAATAACATCCTAGAAATGTCCAAAAATCATGAAAATGTCCTAAAATCCTGGAAATGTTCTACAACTCTGGAAACACACATATTTAAGGCAGCATCTCCTTTACTTGTAACTGCAGTTCATTGAAGAATTGTGTATTTCAGTAGTTTCCAGTAGTTTAGAGGAGATTTCTAAATACTGATATAAATATCTTCTATCAAGGACGGACATCTGAGCGCTGTTGGTTCACCACAGTCCATCTGCACAGATTTCACAAGGCGGTTTGATACTAAGATGGTCGAAAAGCGGCAAAGTCGATTGACAATCAGCAGATGTTTTCAGCCATGATTCGGTGTTTTACGGCGTCAAACTTTAACCTGAGTCAGAGTGAGAAGCCTCACGCTGACGGACTTTGATCTGACGATGAACTCTGAACTCAGTTTACAGTTCACGGACACGCGAGCACAGGTGCAGCGGAGGTTGACGCAGGTACACGCAGGAGAGCTGCAGGACACATCCCCTAAATATCTCAAATATGTGCACGTTTAATCCCAAACGTTAAAGTAGCAGAGGACTTTTACTTTTCACAAAAGACATGTGCCCAAAATATGCAGGAAATGACATATATATATAATAAATCAATTAACAATGCTCAAAATTAGGATCCCCAAACCCCTGTTTCATATGTGTGTCACCCCAGTTGTTGTGTTGTGTTGTGTTGTGTTGTGTTGTGTTGTGTTGTGTTGTGTTGTGTTGTTTGTTGTGTTGTTGTGTTGTTTGTGTTGTGTTTGTTGTGTTGTGTTGTGTTGTGTTGTGTTGTGTTGTGACGCCCGCTCTGCCTACTCTGCCTGCTAGGCGCCCGTGTTATCCCAAATGTTGAAAAGATACCTACGCCCTCCTATTTCTCTGGCCGTTTCCCCACTTATCAGACAAACAACAAATTCGGACAACAGCCCTGCCCCCACGACCAACACGCCGCTGCACGTCACCACAGAATCACATCTATAGACTCACACCTGAAGGAGCCGCCAGTCTGACCTCAGATCAGCTGATTCAACTGGCAACTCAGATCCTTAACTTGAATCCTACAAACATCCTAAAATCTGAGAAACATCCTAAAATCAGAGAATGCCCTAAAATCCTAGAAAAGTACTCAAATGTAACAGTGGGAAAACTTCTCCTGGATTTATCACATCAAAACTCTGGCAACCAGATTTTCCATTTTTTGTTGTTTTTTTTACTGTAACATTTGTTATGATGATAAATCTGTAAAATGTAATTATTTTAACGTTTCTGAGGAGAGACGAGGGAGGCTGAGAGGTTTTCACCCTGAAATCAAACCGGACGCTCGCTGTTCAAAAGTCAAGTTTCAAATGAACTGAATGGACTTTTAAAGCTCACAGGTGACTTCGGACGTATCGCAGTGATGCGTAGAGCTGCACGATGTGAGGAAAACATGCAGAAACGCTGGCAAATACGGCAATAATTTTATCTGCTATAAATACGCAGATATTCAGTAGTTCTCTGCTGCTTTCGGTAATACGCTAAATTTCATGTCATTTTATTCAGATCCTGCCGAAAGCCGAAAACACTCCTGAAGTCAGTCTGCAGGTAGAGTGTGTGTGTGTGTGTGTGTGTGTGTGTGTGTGTGTGAGACTGATAAGCACACAGTTATAGCCCTACTTTTCCTGGACTCTGCTAATAGGATTCTCCCTCCTCCCCTCTCCTCCTCCTCCCACCCCCTCCCAGCATGCACTGCTCAATCCAACAACAGACACACACACACACACTCACACACACACACACACACACACACACACACACAGATAAAACACACATATGCAGACACATGTACCGGCACAAACACACAGCAGTAACCTCACACCTGTGTGTCCTGGTGTCCTCGCCGCCGCCACTGCAGAGACGTCCCCTGAGTTGCCGTGGTAACCTCCTTTTCCACTCCCTCTCTCGCCCCGTCACTCTCTCTCTCTGTCACAGAGTAACCTCGTTTATCCTCCCTCTCTCTCTCTGTGCACACTTGTTGTCTGCAGCAGAGCCGGCTCATCGTGGATTTACAGGCTCGACTCAGCTCTCTTCCTCCTCCTTTGACTCCTCCTCTTCTCCTCCTCCTCCTCCCCTCCTCCTCCTCCTCCTCCTCCTCCTCCGATCTCTATCAATCAGCTGATGTCCCTCCTCTTCTTTTACGCAGCCAACTGCAGACGTTTCCTCCTCCAGCCAATGATGAGCAGCTCTGACAGATGGCAGGGCGGCTTATTAATGGTGGAGGGGGGTCCGTGGTGGTGGGGGGGGGGGGGGTTTGGGAGACCTGTCCAGTCTCGGTGCTGGAGCTGCTTTAAACTGAGGCTAATTAAACAAAACAAACAAACAAAAAAAATCTTATTTTGACCACGCCCCCAACAGTGATGTCACAACGCACTATGATAGGGAGGCAGATCACCGCGGTTAGTTCACTGTCTATAATAGCTCAGACTGTAGCCAGATCTGGCCCCTGATGGGCCCCTGGTGCCCCCCCAACCATTTTCTAATTACCATAAAAATAAGTGATTCACACTGTGAATAGTTTTTGTCCCTTTAGTCTCCATAAGGTGTCAGAGACATAAAACAGCATCAAAGTAGAGCTTGTTGACCAAAAAAGAGCCAGTGGAGGATCCCCCACACCCCTGACAGAGGACACAGCTGAGACACTGATGTCCAAAAGTACTAGAAATGTCCTAAAATCCTAGTTCTTCAAACTTCCTGAAATCCTAGAAATGTTCTAAAATCCTTGACACATCCTAAACTCTTTGAAATGCCAAAAAAAAAAAAATTGAAATCTCCTAAAATCATAAAAATGTTATGAAATACATAGGAACGGCCTAAAATCCTACAAACGTCCTAAAATCTGAGAAATGTCCTTAAATCCTTGAAATGTCCTTAAATCCTAGAAACATCACAAAAAACTAGAAATGACCTACAATCATAGAAATATCAAAATATATGCCCCTGACGTTCTGCTGCTCCGTCTGTGCTCAGAGTACGCTCTGTGCTCCGACAGTGCGGTACAGCCTAACAGTAAATCTATATTCTAAAAGCTTTCTTAGTGAACCATCCAGCTCCAAAAATACAGAACAAACACGTGGCAGAAAAGTCATATTCTCCGGGCTATTTTCCTAATTAAACAGAGAAATACGCATGCACACCTTTTAAATTCAACTTTCTCTCCGTCACTGAAAACTTAAAACACACCAACATTCAAACTCGACAGAAACAAAATAAATTGAAATAATAATCTTTCTCTTAATTCTCCGAGTTAGATATAAAAGGAAAACATGCCGTTTTTCCCCTCTCTCTGGCTGCTGGCTGCCAGCTGTTTTCAGTCCTGTAACGTCTCCCTCCACCACTAGGTGTCACTGTGTCAGACCGCAGACTGACCTCTGGTGGTGCCTGCTGTGCATTACATACAGTTTATTAGAAAAACGAGCACCTGGATTTATGACGGGATTAAAAAAGATACCTTTAGGATTTCTAAACACTTTGTTGCACCATAATACTGTGATGATGCCTAAAACCTAACGCTAACACTAATTTTTCTACCAAAAAAAAAAAAAACGTAAAGCCAACAAAATAAAATGTACTCACCACTGCGTGCACCAGGCCGTAGACGTGTTCATCGAGTGGTGAAATGACAAACGTCCTTCAGTCTGCTTCAGTCAAAGTGCTGGATGGATCCTCTGAAAATGTCTGAAATTCTCTTTATAATTTCTGTAACTTTTTGGATATCAAAAAGGCAACAATCACACCGGGATCAAATCCAACCAGGAAGCTTTGGTCCATGTTGTCACCTTTCTGTTCTCTCTCAACTGTCTGATGGTAAATTCAAATCACTGTTGACTGTTTGTTAAATTATTGTGACTGTGACTGTTTAAAAATCAAGCCTTGAATGAATTAATTGACTTTCAAAAGTCACAGGTGACTTTAGACTTATAGTAGGGATGGAAAAAAGTCTTATCACAATAATTTTTTTCATATCAGTCGATATCGATCTATATCACGAAATACATCAAATCACTATTTCTGTTGAGCTTAAAGGTTCCCTTTGACTCCTCAGTGAGATATGCAGATATCATAACCAGTGATGCAAATAATGATTATTTCAACCGATACGATAAACCGATAATTTCCAGCTTCTCGTGGCCGATAAGATACCGATAACGCTAACTTATTTTTGTTTGTTTGTTTTTCATTACCTGAGGGTGTGAAAGGCTGAGATGTGGTGAGTGCAGATGAATTTAATCTGTGCATTTTCATTAGAAAACGACATTTCAGACAAAAAGCTTGAAAATAATTGTTTTTTAAAAAGAAAGTAATTTTCAGGAGCAAAATCAATTTCATTTTTATAATTTGGGTTTTTCCCTCTTGTCTTCTTATGTCAACTTGAATTGCACAAAAATAATGCTGAAAATAATATTTTGTATGAGTTATAGTTATAAAGAAACCAAAAGCCCCGGACAAGAGAGGGAGGATAGCCGGTATAAGAGCGAGGCCGACCCGCCTTAAAATAATAAAGTGGACGAGATTCACTCAGCAGCAGAAGATCAGAGACTGCTCTGCACACATCTTCACAGAGACGTGGTTAACCCTTGACACGCCGGGTCAAGCTGTTGCACTGGATGGGCGGACTTTGTTCAGAGCATACAGATCACAAGACTGCGGAAAGACGAGAGGAGGAGGGCTTTGTGTTTATATAAATGATGATGCTTGGAGCTCAAACGCAGGTAACGTGGATGGACTGAGCTCAGCAGATGATGTTGAGTTCTTGGTGCTCCGAATTCACCAGTGTTTATATTGTCGCTGTATTCGTTCCCCCAGATGCAAATTCAAAAAATGCACTGCAGGAACTGTATGATGCCACCAGCAGCAACATCGCCAAGCAAGCGGGTGAAATCTTCATTGTAGCTGCTGATTTTAATCAAACAGACCTCAAATCTGTCTTACCTCAAGTCCACCAGCATGTCCAGATCCCCACCAGAGGAAGAAACATCCTGGACCACGTGATACTCCTGACAGTTACAAAGCCCTCCCACGCCCTCACTTTGGCCTATCAGATCAAGTCTCTGCTCCTTCTGCCGACACACTGTCAGCTGATAAAAAGAGTCACGCCATCAGTTAAAGCTCAGTTAAGCTCAGTTAAAAATCAGTTGTTTTGAGTGGCAAATGTTTAAGATGCACAGAAAACAACCGACATGCTCAACATCAGCAAAACCAAGGAGCCGATTGTTGATTTTAGAAAGAAGGAGGCAAACACACACACCTGTCTACATCAGTGGAGCTGAGGCGCAGCAGGTGAACAGCTACAGCTTCCTGTGAATCACTATCACTGAGGACTTCTGCAGAGGAGCAGTAGAAAGCACACTGACTGGAAACAGCACGTGCTGGCATGGTTCGTGCACGGCCCAGGACAGGAAGCTCTACAGCTGGTGATTCAAACTGCCAGAACATGACTGGTTCCCATTTACAGAACATCACTGGTTCCCATCTAAAGAGCATCACTGGTTCCCATCTACAGAGCATCACTGGTTCCCATCTAAAGAGCATCACTGGTTCCCATTTACAGAGCATCACTGGTTCCCATTTACAGAGCATCACTGGTTCCCATCTACAGAGCATCACTGGTTCCCATTTACAGAGCATCACTGGTTCCCATCTACAGAGCATCACTGGTTCCCATTTACAGAACATCACTGGTTCCCATCTAAAGAGCATCACTGTTCCCATTTACAGAGCATCACTGGTTCCCATCTAAAGAGCATCACTGGTTCCCATTTACAGAGCATCACTGGTTCCCATTTACAGAGCATCACTGGTTCCCATCTACAGAGCATCACTGGTTCCCATCTACAGAGCATCAGTGTCCTCGGTGGATTGAGTGTCTGCAGAGCTCAAATGACACTGAAAGACAGCAGCCCAACCAGAACGCAGTCTGTTCACCCTGCTGAATTCTGGGAAATCTGCTGCCAGCCACCGGACTACAGAGCAGCTTCGTTCCCCAGACTGTGAGACTCCTCAACTTCAATGCCAAAAAGATGTAGAAGGATTTAGGATCAAATTTAATTTAATTTCTCCTTAAACCATGTTTTAGAAAAATGGCAATAAATCTGCCTTGAACATTGAAAATGGTAAAAGATGACAAGAAAACAGCCGGAAAATTAATGTATTTTTAAAAAAATAAATAAATAAAGAAGAAGAAGAAAAAAAAAAAGAAAATTATAAAAACAAAATTAATAATAAATCAATAAATACATAAAGATGTCAACAAACTGTATTTATAATTATTATATGATCAAAATATGTTATAGAATATATCATATTTTTTATTATTTTTACAAATTTTTTCAGGTCATGTCCGTGATTTATTCTGGTTTTTACTTTCTGTTCTGTTGCTCAGTTTCAGGTTATTTTCCATAACTTTTTTCCATATTTTTTGCCAATTTTTGGGTCATATTTTGTCATTATGCTCATTGCTGCATTCCAGTGTTTTTGAAGAAAGTTTGGCTGGTTTTAAAGGGTTAATGATGACGTCATCTGGTCAATAAATGAAAGTGAAGCGCGCCCACACACACACACACACACACACACACACACACACACACGCACACAGTTCGATGGTGCAAAATAAAATGACATAAACGTCTGTGTGATCCTTTAAAAGAGTCTCTGCAGGAATATTTACAGCTGAACAACAAGCATAAGAGTGTGTGTGTGTGTGTGTGTGTGTGTGTGTGTGTGTGTGTGCTGCAGTACCTCAGTTGCAGGAGGCGGAGTCACACAGACAACAGGAAGTCTGGGAGAACAGAAGAAGATCGGATCGACTTAAAGCAACACAAACTGCGTCTCACTCTTCTTCTCTTGTTGTTTTTGTGTGATCAATAAATCACATGAACAGAGAGAAACCAACAGTGAAAGTGTCCCTGGATTTATTTTTATGTCCATCAGGACTAATTTAAGCCTCCAATATGTCCCATGAGATCTGCAACAATGGAAATTAAAGAAATATATTCATGTAAAAGCTGCACGTCAGTTAAAACACCAGAGCTGCAGCTCATTCAGCTGATCGAGTTTCTGTGTATCAATCAAACTACGCTGAGTGGAACTGTGATTAGAGCCGTATGAAGTATTTTTACTATATTCACTTCGCTATTATTACTTTTTTTTAATTACTGCAATAAGTTGAAATGTGATATGAGCCATAGACAAATATTTTTACATTGTTTACGATGTTATTTTGTAAAAAATAAAAATAATAATAATAATAATAATAATAAAAATAAATGCTGCACAAAGTGGAATTTTGATAAGAGCCATACAAAGAATTTTTATTTTGGTGATTTTATTTTGTAAAAATAAACATAATAACAAATACTGCACTGAGTAGAATTATAATCAGAGTCATATAAAATATGTTTACTTTGTTATTTTGTAAAAATAAAAAAATGCTGTACTATGTAGGATTGCGATAAGAGCTATGTAAAATATTTTTACTTTATTTACTTGTCTAAACTCCATTTTCATTCATGGAGAAAAAAACATTTGAGATGTCAGCTGATCTCTGTGTTGGACTGTGGAGGGATTTCTATTTTTATGAATAAACTGGACTTAATAATCTTGCATGTTTAAGAAGTCTACATTTAAAAACTGAAACTAATCAGTGATAATTTGGTGATAAATTATTTTTTGAATCATTTAAACATCCCCTGGTGTCTGACTCAACAGTATATTACAATTTCCTTTTTTTTTTTAAATAATACAAAATTTAGATTGCAAAAAAATATTCTGTTCAATTTCAAATTGACTACTACTACTCTAAATTAACAATGTTCTGGATTTATCGTTTTATTATTTTGTCTATAAAGTATTTGGTGAAAAGAAAGTCTTCAAATGTTTTGTTTAGTCCACAGAACTATTTTTTTTTTTTTAGTTTTTTTGCCTTGAAGCTTTTAAAACTGGAGCAGCATCAGTTTTTCCTGACACCTTTCACCTCCAACTAAACCTTTAAAACCTGAGCAAACTGGCAGATTTCTTTTGGCTAAAAAGGCAACAAACAACTTGTCGAGAGACGTCCCAGAAACTGCAGAAATTAGGAAAAAATAACCTGAAAATTTGTTTTAAAAGAGACAGAGAGAGAGAGAAACTATTATAAGAGAACCCATTACAAGTAAATAAAATAAAATAAAAAATAAGATAAATGTCCCCAAAACTATGGCTACAATTATAACAATAACGATAGTAAATATTTACTTATTTATTTGTTGTTTTACCTTGTTTTGTTTTCAACTGATTGTTTGTCTGCTGTTTTTCTTTTGGATTTTTTTTTACCTTTCTTGCTTGTATATTTTTTGGGTATATTTCAGAATTTTTCAATAATTTAAAATTTAAATACAATAATTTTCTTGTAGGCTAACTCATAACTTCTTTCTGTGTTTTTGAAAGAAATCAAATATGCTCAGGTTTCAAAGCCTTAACTGTATGAAAGATGTGACAAAAATGTTGCAAATCAATTAAAATAATTTCAATTTCAGGACATCTGTGGCGAGCATTTGTTAATTTTCGTGACATTTTAAACATAAAATATTAAGATGAAGAAAATGATCCATAAATTCATCAATAACTGCACACATTAGATATTATTAGAGAACAAAAGACACAAATGCAAGCACTTTTAAACAGAATGAATTCATCTGTGTGTTTGTTTTCTGTCTCTGAGTGTTTTAATGCCGATAATCTGCAGCGACGCGATGCTCCAAAACCTGAGTCATGTCATCTGAAGGCTGCTCGACCTTCCACATCCCTGATCCCTGATCCCTGATCCCGACCGATGAGGCTCACTTTCAGGAATTATTTTTGCAGTTTAATCCGTAAAACAAAAATACCAACATAAAACACATTCACGCGCACTTCATTCAAAAGTAGAAACGCGGGTATGTTGGACAAAAAGACTCGTTTCTGTTGCTTTATGAGCTCCGACAGCCGCTGCTCTCGGGTGCAGTCAGTACGCCTGAACTCCTTTCAGAAATGTGCCACTTTAACGCTCCTCTCGGGTTTTCTCCACAGTAAACACGGCCTCGTGTGATTATGTAACTCATTTTTAATCATATGCCAATACTTTTCAGTACGGCGTGTGAATAATCCACCAACCAGCTCTGCCTTTGCCGAAATGTCGACTTTTCAAAGAGCCTGTCGGTGCTGCTGGCTGCCGCTCAGCGGGGCGGACCGGGCTTCTGAGAAGACGGCAGTTAGCGGATGAAGGGTTGTAAAAGTAGAAATTTGACCAAAATAGCCGCTGTTTGCTGGTGTAATGTGAACGCCGAAGTAATGCCGGGGTGCACGTTATTCAGGAAAAATCGTCATTTACATAAAAGCATTTGCGCATTTTAGCCAAAATTAAAAAAATGTTTAAAATGAGTCGTTTTTCAAAGGAGATTCGCACTTACCTCCAAGAGTGAGAGTGATGGAGCGGGGCTCGCAGCTCTCTAACGACCCGTTAAACGCCGCAGCAGCACCGACGTGGACTCGGACTCCCCCGGTGGATCCATTGAACGGTAACCGGGTCGGTAACGGGCGGACCGACGGCCACACGGACGGCAGATGTTCCGGTAAACCGACCGGAGAGTAACGGCTAGCAGAGTTCACGTCACATGCCGGTGGCGGTGAAAGTGCAGCCGGAGGTGAACCGTCCGCGGTGTCCGGTGCTTCCTCCGGTTCTTCTCCCGCCTTCTTGTTTCTCTTCTGCCGTTTTTTTCGGCGTTTTTCGGGCAGCTGGTTGACATTAGTTTACGTTCTCCACGGTGACTTCAACTTCCGCATCGCTGTGGTGACGTATGGGCGACGTGAGATGACGTCAGACGGGACCGATCCGAAAAAAAAATAGAAAAACAAATTAAGATTTCATTAATGAAGTTGGACAATTAAAAAAACGACTTTCCTCTACGCGATGATTGAAAAAATGTTTTTATTTTCATAAGAAATATTTGTAATATTTAAAAAAGTCATCTGACAAAAGTGTCTTTTCTTCAATGTAGCTGCTGACCAAAAAAAAAACGTTTTAAAGAAAAAAAATATCAAGAATTTTTAAAGGAAAAAAAATCACCAAAACATATTTAAGGAGAAAAAGAAATTTTAAAGAAAAAGAAATAAAAAGAAAAACAAAATGCCAGAAGCTTTTGAAATCGCCAACTCTACCCTGCTGTTGTTTTGGTACGACCTCTGGGCTCTCTGCTGACAAAAATCATTTAAGACAAAAATGATCACCAAAATGTTTTTTTAAAAAAAAATGGCAACATTTTTAAATAAAAAAATTCACAAAAAGTTTTCCAAGAAAAAAATCACAAAAACATTTAAAGGAAAAAAAATCCCCCAAAATCCTATAGATAAGTTGAAGAAGGTTTTCTACAGAAATATAGAATAAATACAAAATACAACTATTTGAAGTTGTCTGCCCCTCCCTTTAGTCAGACTAGAAAATAAATTTAAAAACATTTTTGACATGTCCCTTCCCCTCTCATAAACAACAAACAGATCCTACGCATCTAAAAAAATAATGTCACGCATTCTCAAAAAATGACTCGATATCATATGTCTGTATTGTGATACACTTTTAATTGTGTTTTGTTTTTTCTTTCTTGCCTTTGACACCATCAGGCCGGCTCTGCTGGGTGAGAAGCTGACGGAGGTGCAGGTTGAAGCCCCTCTTGTGTCCTGGATTATTGAGTACCTGACTGGCAGACCTCAGTATGTGCGCCTGCAGAGCTGTGTGTCAGACAGAGTGGTCAGTAACACTGAGGCACCTCAGGGAACTGTTCTCTCTCCCTTTCTCTTCACCCTTTACACCACGGACTTCAGCTATCGGTCAGAGCTCTGCCACCTTCAGAAGTTTTCTGATGACTCTGCCGTAGTTGGATGTATCAGCAGGGGTGAGGAGACTGAGTACAGGGCTGTGGTGGAGGACTTTGTCTCATGGTGTGAGCTGAACCACCTGCAGCTCAATGTGGCAAAGTCTAAGGAACTGGTGGTGGACCTGAGGAGGACCTGGCCTCCTGTGACCCCTGTTTCCATCCAGGGGGTCAACGTGGACACTGTGGAGGACTATAAATATCTAGGAGTCCACATAGACAATAAACTGGACTGGGCTCAGAACACCGAAGCCCTTTATAAGAAAGGACAGAGCCGCCTCTACTTCCTGAGGAGGCTCAGGTCCTTCAACATCTGCAGGACGATGCTGAGGATGTTCGATGAGTCTGTGGTGTCTAGTGCGATCCTGTTTGCTGTGGTGTGCTGGGGCAGCAGACTGAGGGCTGCAGATGCAAACAGACTCGACAGACTCATCCGCAAAGCTGGTGATGTGGTGGGGGTGAAACTGGACTCCTTGGAGACAGTGATGGAGAGAAGGATGCTTCTCAAACTACGGAGCATCCTGGACAACAACACCCACCCCCTCCATCAGCTCCTGGTCCAGCACAGGAGCACACGGACCAACAGACTCAGACCACCCACCTCAAAAACTGAGCGTCACAGAAGGTCCTTTCTCCCAGTGGCAATAAAACTGTACAACTCATCTCTGTAAATTCACTGTCATCCTTCCACACTCACTGCACAGTGTCAGGTTATTTCATAATAACCTGACACTTATCGTACAGTCTTATTTATTTCTTGCGCACTGCTCTTTGCACTATGTATATATGATGAATGTATGTATATAGGATGAATAAAGTATTCTGATTCTGATTCTGATTTTTGGCAGAAATGAGCCTCCATACCGTGAAGACGTTCAGAAGGTGTGTCTTCGAAGCCCCGCCCCCTGCTAGTGGGCTTTAAACAGGGCGGTGAGACAGGTGAGACAGGTGAGAGGACAGGCTGCTGCAGCACACACAGAGGGAGCACTGACGGGACTCTGAGTTTAGAATAATTCATCAGATTTAATTTATTAGTAATAATAATAATAAACATGATGAATGGGACGGACTTTGACCTCCCGCTGTCCGAGTACAGCTTCGAGCGGCGGTTTGACCAGAGAGGAGCGATACAGTGGATGCAGGCCAACTGGTGAGCCAAAAATCTCTGTTTATATTTCACTCTGAACATTTATTTAAACTTTAATAACTTTGAGTTTGACTCAGCTGCTTCTACTGAAGGTCTGAACCCGCCAAAGAGTCAGGAAGAGGAGAAATATCCCGATAAACTGCGGTCTATTCGATGGAGAGGCTACGCTCCGAATTCCATTACAATTTCAATCACTTTTTAAATGACCTTACTGTCGTAATTTTTCTCATTTTTTGGAACATTTTTGAAGTCAGTTTCGGGATGGCTCTGGTCCAGTGTTTGTTTCGGCATACACCCAGCACACCAAACAGCACCCATTGTAACACACTTTCACCTTCAACCGGTTTGCTCGATACTGAAACTGCCACAGCGCGAGCGATCAGAGAGCGTGAGGGCAGGCGGCGACACAGCCACGATTCATGTAAAGACCGCTGAGTTTGAGGGAATAAAGCGTCCTTTTTGTATTCTGTCAATGCCGAACGGGTGAGATAACAATGAATATTTAGGAAAAATATAAATGTCTGTATACAAAGGATGCGTCTTTTACAAATAAGGAAGACAACTTAAAATGTAGTAATATGTGAAGGGGATTTGGTGCGGCGGGGAAACGCATAACAAAGTGTTCTCGGGATTACAGACAGCTAAAATAAATCAGGTCAGCTACACGTGTGTTACAGGTGAGTCACACAGTGATGTCACACTTATGCATTGAAAGCATGCTGCTGTATTCACGTTAGATCCGGTTATTCCGGTTTAAAGCTCCCACCCAGACACTCCCAGGTGATGAAATATTAAAATATGTACCGGAAACTCTCAAATGTTTCACCTGCTCATAATAAACGCATAAAGGAGGATTTACGAGTTCATAGTGAAATTAGTATTTTTGTAAATTTCTGACTTAAAAAAACAATAAATTAACATTAAAATGTGCTGATAATTATAGTGTTTTTTTAGTTATATTAAAGCAAACTGGTGAAGCAGGTGATGCCTCAGGTGAAGTCTGTCAGGTGCACCTGCTGAAAAATGTAGTTTTGTTGGTTGTTGCTAAGCGACTCAGGTGTGAGTCTGAGGTGTGTATGAAAACATGACGGTGACAACATGAAGAGAAACTTCAAACCTGGCCAGTTCTTCACGTGCAAGAAAAGTAATTCAAAATAAATATAAGTCTGAGGTGTGTATGAAAACATGACGGTGACAACATGAAGAGAAACTTCAAACCTGGCCAGTTCTTCACGTGCAAGAAAAGTAATTCAAAATAAATATAAAATTAAATTAAAGTACATTTGTTTTGTCATTATTTTCTTTAAAGATTATTTTCTTGATTAATCATTTGATTTCTGAAATAAATCAAAAAACAGATGAGTTATGTTGATATCCGAAAACCCGATGTGATGTCATAAAATGTCTTGCAATAAAAACCTTTGACATTTTAACATTATTAATACAGCGTCAGCATTATATCACTTTATCACATTAACTTTTCAACGTTAACCATTTAACGTAAGCTTTTAAACGTCAATTTTTTAATGTTAACTGTTTGAATAAGATTTAAAATGTTAACTTTTTAACATAAGCTTTAAACATGAACTTTTTAACATTTTTAAACGTTAAATGTTTAACGTAAGCTTTTAAATGTAAATTTTTTAATATTAAGTGTTTGAATTAGCTTTTAAACATGAACCTTTTAACGTTAATTTTTTTTAAGTTAATTGTTTAACATTAGCTTTTAATGTTAACTTTTGAATATTAACTGTTTAACTTGAGCTTTAAAATGTCAACTTTGTAACGTTGACTTTATACCATTACAGATGTTTTTTCCTCATAACCTGGCAAAACTCTTTGCGTTAATGTAACTTAAATTTTCCGTATGTTGTTGTTGTTGTTGTTGTTGTTGTTGTTGTTTAAATTGTCAGTCTGTGACGGCGTGTTTTTGTCCTGCAGGACTAAGTCTTTCGTGTTCAGCGCTCTGTACGCCGCCCTGGTGTTCGGAGGTCAGCACTACATGAAGCCTCGACCCAAAATGAACCTGCGGCGGCCGCTCGTCCTCTGGTCGCTCAGCCTCGCTCTCTTCAGGTAACGACGCACCTTAAACACGACGTTCGTCCTGGTGGTTTTATTCAAACTGTCTGAGCTTTATTTAAAGCATTTTAGATCAGTGAGTCTGTTCAATCAAAGATCCTCTGTGAGGGAAGAAGCGACACTCTGTGTTTCTGTAGTTTCAACAGAGTGAGACCTCTTCACTCACATCACATCAATAATCTAATTTATAAATTTCATAATTTAAAATCAGATCCTTCAGAATTTGGATCTCGTCATTATTGAATATATCAGATACATATTTAATCCACATTTAAACAAATAAAGTTATTATCATTGGTTTTTGGGTCAAAATAGATATATCAGTACTTCTCTTGTATCATCTGTTTTTGTGCAATTTGTAAGCAGAATTTTAGCGTAAAATTACTTCCAGGTAGAAAAGAACATCACAAAAATGTTTTCTGTCTGAAAACATGACCTTTGACCTCTTCTGTCTCCACGGTAACCAGCGCTGTGCTGTCAGGGATTTATGAGCGTAACAATAAGAGTCACTGACGACGGAGACTCTGAATAAACAAGCCGTCTCCATGGTGACGAGCCGCTGTCAGCTGATCTTAAACACTGCTCACACCTTCAGGTGTCTCCAGGTGTCC